>NC_136685.1:40368551-40522195 GCF_903797595.1 Erithacus rubecula
TCTGAATCCATGATTTTATTTGAATGATTTTTTACTTTTTTTTTTGTTTTATTTTCAGAAGAAACCTAAAGTAATGTTTTTGTTTTTGTTTTTTTTTTTGTTTTTTCTGATGGGTAGCTAAAATCACCTCATATTTAATTTTTTAATCCATATATTGGCTGCTAAGTTGCAGCAAAAATTAGAAGGAGAAGGCAAACCAGAAGCAGAGATGGCAAGGCAAAACACAGCTGCCTTTCAACATCACTCAAATGGGAAGAAGAGCAGGTCCAGTGATGATAACCAGGGTCAGCCAGAAATGTTTTCATTGATGCAGCAGATCAAAGTTTAAGAGAGTGTCCTGGTTTGAAAGGACAGGTGTCTGCCAGTAAGGGCAGAAGTTTCCCTTTGGAATAGAGACCTTGGTTCCACTCCCCTCCCCCAAGTATTATGATTGTTTGAATCAAGGACTCTGAGGCAGAGATAAGGGGGGTGGGAATAACAGCTCTTTTACTAATATATCTAACTATACAAACAGAAAACAATAACAGTTAAAATTGCTAACAGAACGAAATAGATAACTCGGTGTCAGTCCCTTTAGATGCAAGCACGCTGTCTCTGTGCTTAGTCCAGAGCCCGGATTTGCCAGAGGGCAGACGGGAACGAAAGCAGGAGGGAGGGGGGAGGGGCAGCAGCGGCCACGCCGGTCTCGGGCGGGAACGGGCTCACCCTCACCGAGGGCGGCGGCTCCTCGCTCACCGTGTGTGTCCGGGGGATCAGCTGTGTCCGCAGAGGCAGGAGGCTGGAACGGGGAGATGCAGGGCAGGTGATCGCAGAGGGTCTGGCTCTGCTGTGCTCGGCCGCGTGGCTGAACGATCCCAGGCGTCCTCCTCCCGGCTCGCCGGAAACGCGAGTGCCCTCCCGGAAGCCTCAGAGGCCCCTCCGGGGGCCGTCCCCACCCACCCCCTTTGTCTGGACCCATCAGGGACCCTGGGTGTAACCCGGCCAGCTCCATTGGCATGATAATGGGAAAAATTCTTACAATTGACACAGTAACAGAAAAACACTCAACCCCCAACAGAGAGGAAACAAAATCAGAAGATAAGAATCAAGAAGGTACCTGGATTTTCACTTTTAATAATGTCTCTTTGCATCAGATTTGAATGCATGGGCTCGTAGGGATAGAGCTATAGGGAGGTAATTTGAATTAAGAAGTAATATTGGTGAAGGTTTTTTGTAATATCAGTGAGAGGCTGAGAAGAAGACAGTAGACACAAGTACACCCTGGAATTTTAGGAATTTTACAGTCACTGATCTTTTCCTGAAGGTTTGTGTGACATTCTTAATTTTATACCTGTGAAAGACCTGTTTCCATGATGAGAATAGCTATAATCATAGATTCTTATGAAGTATAGCTGCAGGCTGATTCTGTGTCAACCTGCTGTGACTATCACCAAGAGAAGAACCACCAGTAGGATTTTGTTAGCTAAACCAGTTCTTCTGTTCACAAAGAAACTGTGGAGAGAAAATATTTTTGTTCAGTTGCACAGTCTTTTGGCAGTTTATGTGTTCCCCAGAACACAGGAACAAGTATAAGCCTGTTTTGTATTAGATAAAGCCTATTGATTCTAAAATAGTGATACTTATACACAAGAATGGGAAGTTCTTAGATGGATTGAACTCACAGGAGAAAGATTTGCTCCCATGTAACATGCAATAGCAGGTATGACATCTCCACTTAGTAACTAACTTGAATATAAAAAGCTTTAATTCAATTTTTAGAATAATATTTAGTTGCATAATTTGGTTTTTCATAACATATGAACTTATAAATCTTCAAGAAAAATATTTGAAGAAAAAAGTATATTCATCCATGGAAATGACAGCTGTGTGACAATCAACAACTGTGTATTCCCAATCTAAACCAAGTAATTGGTACTAAAGATGCTACTTGGAGTGTTAAATTAAGGTAGGAGCATTCTGACTGGGACTCAAAGGCACATGGAATGATCACTGGAAAACACGATATGCTCAGGCATAGAGAGTAGCATATCTGCTTTATATCAGTAGTCATAAAATGGATTCCATTCTGAGCTGCATTCAGGAGCATTAATGTACAGCTGGGATGTACTAATAAGCCTCATCTGCCAGCTCCAGCTGTGAGCAGAGCTGACATGATTACTTGCCCTTGACATTGGTAGGCATGCACAAATTTCCCTTAGTGTGTTAAGTTCTACCCTAGCATCTCATTGCAGTAAACAGAAAGAAACACAAAGCATATTAATGGCTTTTGAACAGGGTCCTTTCATATCAGCATTTGCAACATTTCCAGTAATCTCTTACAGGCAGGGGAATATTAACTTTTTTTCAACAGGAAGAGTGCTGCATGCATTTTTCTATGGATTAGCAGATACTGCTTTTTCAGAAGACCAATTTGCATAAAAATTCCAGGCATGATAAAGCAGAAACTCAGAGAATTAAGGCTTACCTCCAACCCAATTTTTAATTCGTGATTACTTTAATTGCTGTGGTCTGAACCACATCAGCTGACAGGGCCCAAAGCAAGATCCTATGCTGTTGTATGCTTAGATAATTGTTCCACTATCTGACTAGGAATAAGAGGGGCAGACGAGCCTCAGGAAGGACTATAATGAGATTGAGCGAGTTCTCAGTAGGTATGTTAGGTGTTTCCAATGGACGTGTGGTCTCTCTGTGCTTATTGGGATTTCTGGAGAGACAGATGATCTGCCTTACCAGCATGAATATATTTTCTGCATGCTTTTTCATTCCTTACTTCTCCCTTTCTCTCATATGTTTTACTGTTTGCTTTACAGCTCTGTCATCACTGAGCTCCCTGTATTTGACAATAATAACAAAATCTACAGCTAATATAAATAGGTTCCTTTGTCTCTAGTGGAACTATAGTAATTTCCAACAGCCAAAAATCTCATTTTTATTACCTAATTTGTTTGAAAACTGTATTTCATATTTTTTAAATAATTCCTCAACTAATATTTATTATTATGGAGAAATACACTTCTAAACTGGGAGTGTCATTTCCCTGTGGTTCTTTGACAGTGGTTACAAAGCAAAAGTGAGAACCATGATTATGTTGTGCTGGAACACACATTTCACATGTCACAGATCCATTAGTGCATTTTGAAGGAGGAGAGAGAGTGTTTTATTTATTTATTTTTTTTTTTAAATTCTCTTTCCATTTTGAAAGTGAGAATATTTAGAAAATTCACTAATGCAACAACAACATTAATGCAACAACATATTGTCTGCAGAATACACCTAGGAAATGGAAGATCCAAGACCCATCCAGTCTTCTGCAAAACTAGGCAAAAGCACATCTTCCATGTTCCAAAACACCTAGACAAAGAGGAGGAAGATCTCTATCCTCTCCTTGAACCCATTCTACAGTTAATTAGCACAGTTGACATTTTGCCTGTTATGGGACTACTGCTTTCATTAGAAAAGAGTGACTGGAAATAATTATTCATAGAAAGGGTTAAGTGCTATCTTTGAAAAATATTTCAGGTGTATTTAACTTTCTTATTAAAAAAACAAAACAAAACCCACAGTCTGAAACATAAGCACATTCAGCCACTGTGCCTAATATTTTGGGGTCTAAGTCTATTTTGCATATCAAACTATGAACCAAGAGACTGAATATTCTATTGGTGCTGAGGGGGTGTAAGATGATAGTTTATTTTCTACTCAAAAGAAAACTAGTTTTCTACCTTGTCTGAGCTGTTAATGAAGATATAAGACCATTTATAGAGGTCAGTGTAATGAAAAGAAATTGCATGTTGTTCCACTTCATGGCAAATTTCCAGCATGACCAGTGATCCCTGGTATTTGGCAGGTAAGGAAATGTTAAGGACAGACAGGAGATATTTATGTATTACCTCATCCTTTGTAGTTAAAGAGGTTGAGAAAATCACTAATGCACCTTCCTGAGGATAGGTAAAGGGAAAGCATGTCACATCAAGCTGTCCCCAAGTCAATGTAGTCTCACTGGCTCCAAATTATAAAGACAGTTTACTTGATATTATGATCACATTTCTTCACTGTATGCAGATTGATCATCTCCCAAATTCACTCTGAACTGAGGAGCAATTATATTTTCCTGTAACCCTGAGCAATTGTTCCCCTATAAACTGAAGGTTTTAAAAAGCTCCTTTTGGTTGATTACAAAGTTCAGACACAAAATTTAGCAGTTGCTTGTGGGTTTTCTCTAAAGGTTTATGTTGAACAAGATATTTTCCCCCTCTATTTATCCAGTCACTAATATAATGAAATAGCAACCAGAAGGTTGTTTTTTTTTCCCCATTGAACTAGTAGTTAAACTGACACTGAGGAAAATATTCTTGGCATGTGAAAATCTTACAGGGTTTGGAAAGGTTAGAGCTTCTTAAAGATGGGTTTGGGGGACAATTGCACGTAACTATTCACTGCTCTGTGAGTGAATATCCTCTTAAGGCTCTTTGAAAAAGTTAGGAGGAGTATAAAAAATGTTTGCTTAAACAGGAAATAGGACAGATTTGAATCAAGGAAAGGAGACCATTCAGTCCCAACATTACTTATTGATCTCTTCTAAAGTCACCTGTCAAAGTGACAAAACGTGTTTTAAAAGATGTAGAAAAAAATACTACCCCCAAAAAACAGCAAAACAAAACCAAAAATTCCAAATGCTGACTCTTATTCTTTGTATGAAAAATATGCCTTTAAGCATCAGGTTGCCTTGGGCTTCTCCTAGATAGCTGCCAGAGGCAAGTGGGAGAAAATCTAAAGGTCCCTGACTGGCACTGTCCTTTTAGTATTATGAGCTGTGTTTCTATTCATGATAGATTGATTGCAGCAATTTTTACTGCCTAACAAAGCATCCACCACTAGTATTTGGAAATTTATATTTATATCCCAAAGCCATCAGCTGAAATACAAGAGAGCTTTTGACACTTGAAGCTTCCTGTTCTCACTGCCAGTTTGTAAAATGCTGTATAATCACGCAGAATCTATCCTTCTAGTTTTCATCTTAGTACTGTAGAAATGATGAAGAAATTTTAGACAGCAGTATTTCAGTTCAACAATTAAAGCAAAATCACAATTTATATGATACTAACTTATCTGACAAGTAACTAGTTCTCTTTATCTCCTAATGTAGATCACATTCCAGTACCTCTTTCAGCAGCCACCACAAATTTAAAGATCCACATATATTTGGAGTTTGGTTGTATTCTGGATGCTTCAGGTTGGAAATATACTATCTGGTGTTGCCTAAATGTTAGGCAAATTAAGATGATTTTTCTGGTTTTAAAAATATTATTGCTTGTCATTATATGGACTGCATACACACAAATTATCAGGCTTGTATTTTTTCCCACAAGTCTTTACAAAAATAGGTCAATCAAGTAAGCTTAGTAATCTTTTAAAATTTTTAATACCATTTGTGATGGGCTTACTCATATTCCTTTAGAAAGCTTCAGTAACCTTAAATATTTTCTTGGCTTTTTCTGTACACCTGAGATCAAACAGTTACTCTAAACTTTCAACCTTCTCTATAAAAATGAAAAAAACCACAGTTTTTGAGGTATTGTTTTTTATTTGTCTTAATTAATACTAAACTAATTTGCTGGCTTGTAAGAAGTGATGGTTTAGACATGTAAAATTTCAACATCACATACTTTTCTTGTTCAGTATTCTCAACACCAGTAAATACATAAGGGCAAGATTGCCTAAACTAAGGTGTTCTCTAACAGTATTTTTCATTGAATGCATAATCCTCCTTCAAATGATTTCCTAAGTCCTTCCTTGCTTTCAGTCAAAAGACTACTAAAAATCAATTTTAACATAAACTTGTAGCTTGGAAAAAGACCTGAATTCATATAGTCATTATATATAGTATATATACTCACCTGGCAAAGAAATAATAAAAATTTGTTGTTATTTTACATTCAGAATAATGAACTGTTGGACCAAATTATGCCAGTGGTCAATCTGTGTAGAGAAATGAGCTGTGTAGTGAAAAATTTTCAAATGGGAAAATATTTTGAAGGGAAAAATGCTTTGCATATATTTAGGGATTAGAGACTGCCTAATAAGGTTATGCTTTATCTCATTTAATAATTTTTCTCCATTGTTGCAATTCTGTATGGTTGTGTTTTCCTTTTTTCTTTGCTCAATCACTCTTCTTTATTTTTCTGTAATTCAGCTTTTGGTATCATGCTATATTTGGTTGGGTTCCAGATGGTGCCTCTACCTTTACTTGTAAGGCAAGCAACACAGTGTTGTAGGTTAATAATGACAGGCATAGTTGCTTGTATTAGAAACATTCACTATATTTTTTTTTAGCTAATATGAAGAAAAATTCATACTTATGTAAAAAAGACAAGTGACTTAATTACAGTTGATAAAGAGACAGAGACCTTTGGTATGATTGCATTAACAATATTCAGATATTCATGGTACATTAACAACACACAAGTTATGGTACAAATCTACTATAAATTCTAATACATATGTACAGTTTAAAATTTGTTAATCACATAATAAAAATATTTCCAAATAATGCTTGACAGAATTCTATTAATAATGTCTGTTTGTATTAACCAGACCAAGAAAAATAAAGGCAGGTACAAGTTCTCTAAAACAATTTAAAAAAATGGAGACAGATAGGGTAGCATTGATGTAACATTTTTGTTTAAGCAAAACAAATACTGCTTTTGGTAAAAATATCATAGAGTCTTTTAACCATTGATCCAAAACATTTCTAGTAATTCTATTTCTGTCTCAGAGACATTTAGAAATATTTACTTACAGAATAATTGCATCTCAGTGAGGCTGAAAGGTAGTTCTAGATCACACAGGACATTTGTGGAGGACTTAAAATAGAGCTCAGATTCCTTAAGTAGAAGAAATCATTCTCTGTAGCTACAAGTCAACTTTTATTTAGTGGCACAGATATATTTTCCTATATCATTATTTTATATTCAACATAAAAAATAAGCAAAGAAATCAGCAGCCTTCAATACAGAAATATTTAGCTCTAATGTTTGTATTCAGCTATTAGTTTCCTGTCTAATTAGTCCAGTGACAAGTCATTTTAATTTTCAAAGGAAAACTTCTAAAAAGATTGAAACCCTATAATAAAATGGCACAGTGTGCCCTGGGAGGGATTCTGAACTTGTGTTTCTAGTTTAATTGAGGTTTAGTGTACCCAGAATTTATCTATATCTCCATT
The DNA here is from genome assembly GCF_903797595.1 of Erithacus rubecula. Taxonomy (NCBI): domain Eukaryota; kingdom Metazoa; phylum Chordata; class Aves; order Passeriformes; family Muscicapidae; genus Erithacus; species Erithacus rubecula. The sequence goes on from NC_136685.1 coordinate 40,375,774, forward strand.
GCTGACTCTGACATTCAGCGTGTCAGTTCAATGTTTTATGCTGTATTTAACCTACATTTAAAATAATACTAGTGATTATTACCCTCTTAACTGTTTTGAACTCTCAGGAGGGGAAACTGCTTAATATTATTATTGACATGCTAATGAATGCATAATAGGGCTACCACAGACACTGCTTAATTAAAAATCTGAATCAAATGTAGTCTAAGATCCCAAGTAGGTAGTGTAGAGGACATTCAATTGCCTCCCAGAAAAGGTAAAATATGAAAGAATTATGATATCCAAGAATGAGTTTAATTTGGTCAGTAGCTGCTCCCAGATCCAGTTCTAGGATGATTTTACCTTTGAAATAGTATTTCAATACTATATGTTTAAGTCCTCCATCTCTTTTTTTTTTTTGTCAAAATGCTATACAAAACCAAAAATGTTACCTTGGCTTTGAAAAACAAGCAGTAAAAATTATGAATAAGTAGTAGAAAAGTAATATTCCTGTGTCTTGTGGCAAAACAGGGAATTTTAAAATTTTACGTCCATATAGGAACAAGAAGATCATCTCATGGATCACCTCGTGATAAAAGATAAGCTGGTGGGGAAAACTACTGTCCTGGCTGACCAGAGAGCATTTGCATAAACTCAGTGAGAGGGGTAGACAACTCAGGAACTATTTAAGGATGATGTTAGGTCATGCAGAAAGAAAATTAGAGAGGTGAAAACTCGCTTAGAACTTAACCTTGCCACTTCTGTAAAGGATAATAAAAATTGTTTATATACATTGACAGCAAAAGGACAGTCAAGGAAAATCTCCTGAGGATGGTGATGATTGATGACAGAATGAACATGAGCCAGGGTGTCCCCAGGTGACCAAGAAGGCCAAGGGCATCCTGGCCAGCATCAGGAATAGTGTGGCCACAGGACAAGGGAAGTGATTCTTCTGTACTCAGCACTGGTGAGGCCACACCTTGAGTCCTGTGCCCAGTTCTGGGCCTCTCAATTTAGGAAGGACATTGAGATGCTGGAGTGTGTCCAGAGAAGGGCAACAAGGCTAATGAGTGATGTGGAGCATAAATCCTATGAGGAGCAGCTGAGGGAGGTAGAGGTTATTTAGCCTGGGAAAGAGGAGGCTTGGGGGTGACTGTATCACTCTCTACAACTCCCTGAAAGGAGGGTATTGTCTCTTGTCCCAGGAAAACAGCAATAGGAGAAGAGGATACAGTCTTAAGCTGCTCCAGGGGAGATTTAATTTGGACATTAGCAAGTTCATCACAGAAAGAAGATTGAGCATTGGAATGGGCTGCCCAAGGAGGTGGTGAAATTACCACCCCTGAAGGTGTTTAAGGAAAGACTGGATGTGGCACTCAGTGCCATGGTCTAGCTGACATGGTGGTGTTTGCTCATAGGTCTGACTTGATGATCTCAGAGATCTTTTCCAACCTGGCTGATTCTGTGGTTCTAAAAGAGTTGTTGAGTTGGCTTATTAAAATGCTCATAATTATAGTTGTTGCTACTACGTCATTTGTATAATGTATCCGATTCTGATTTATCTCTACTTCTTGTTATTTCCTCTGCTTTATTTGCATGAGTTAAACGAACTGTTTTATTTTCCTGTTTTATTTTCCCCTCATTCAGTTGTACTGACTACAACGTTTTCCTGAGATTTCAGTCATAGCTAATATTCGGTCACATCTAAAATGGAGCCAATATGCTTTTCTTAGAAATGCTATTCCCTTACATTTGTAACTATTATAGTATTTATTTATTCTCTGTTTCTTATCCTGTATTCTATATTTTTCTATATTCATCTTTCCAAAGATTTTTCCTTAATTCAATGCATGGACTGAAGTATAGTACCTTTGTCATTTACCCTTTGAAAGATCAAACTTTGCTCTTTCCCTATGTATAATCTAATTAAATTTTCTTCAAATGATTTAGAGTTACTTCTCTGTCATCCATGTCTAACTAGCTCCACTCTATCCTTTGTTGCTTTTTTTCCCTTTCATTTTCCTGTCATTTAAAAAATTGTTCTGCCAAAACCAGCCTGTAATAAAATGCTGATCAGCACAGTTCAGCTACAGATAACAGTAAATATTGTTTTGCCTGTAAGATACAACTTGATCAATCACTGACTGTCTATAGTCAATTAAATAGTACATACACTAAGATATACAATATTAAAAAAATCTGTCATACTTCAAGATTTATAGCTGCCTTCAAAGTGTATAATCACATAAATGCGTGCTATATGATACAGATGCTTTAAATTTACAAGGAAAATAATATTTATTTTTCTCTCTAGTAACACTGGGACTGTACCCTGAGCTCTGATAGCATGACTATTTACACTGTTCCAGTATTAATGAAGATTATGTATTTCTGCCTGTTTGATGTTAAATGTTTTATGCTGTCTCCAAGTCTTGATCTCCATGAAAAATTTTGGCCCTCTAACAGAAAAAAGCATTATTTTTCTATTATGGTGCAAAATTTGTTTTCTATTCTGATATTTCACTTTATGAAAGAAAAAATGGTAAACATCAGCTTAGTTATATATTTGAGAAACAAGCTATTTCATATTGCTTATATCACACTGTCCTTGATCCAGTAAGTCTTACAAAAAATGGCATAGATTGTTTACTTCCTCCTTTACCTTCCACTTCCCCTCAGTTTTTCAGTGCCAGGAGGCAAGGAAAATGACTTTGCAGACTAGCCTGAGCCCCTGGACTGCTTCCTGTCCACCCCACCCTTCCTCAGTGCTGGCATGTTTGCTTGCAAGCAAATGTGGAGCTCTTCATCTGTGGTCTGGAGTGTCTAATGTTAAACAGAAACAAAATAATTATTTTAGGCTTCAGAACTGAAGAGCTGATTCTTAATCAAAGCTCCTGATTGCCTTCCTAAATATAGCTTTATAGGTGTACTCTTTCTAGTTTTGTTTGTAAGACTAATGGAAAAGGAGCTGCTTCTGAAGGTGCATAAGACATGAGCAGGCTAATTCTTATTTAACACTCTGGATTTGCTTAGACAGACAGTAGTGCTTTCATTTCTTTCACTCTTACTGTTCATATATTTTGATCTAAATAAATGGATTAAAGTTTCTCAAACATGAGTGCAGGGAGCTGAACACAACTGCCCTAACTGCACAGCTACTTGATCTTTTCTTCCCCTTTCCTTCTCCTCTGACTGTTCCATCTACTTTGTGTGTTTGAACAGGAAGCATGCGTTTCAGTCCTCTCTCTGCTTACACATTTTCCTGGGATGTGAGACATAGAGCTTCACAATGTGGGCATAGCACAGATCTTGTGCCTCCCACACTCTGAATGACTGTGTGTTTTAACATCACCACCATTGACTCATGTGCTGGAGCTCCCAAAACAAGAAATGGACCTAGTGGAATAAGTCCAGCGCAGGGCCACTAAGTTGTTCACAAGGCTAGAGGATCTCTCTTGTGGAGGCAGGCTGAGAGAGTTGGGCAGTTCAGCCTAGAAAAGAGAAGGCTTGGGCGAGACCTAAGAGCATCCTTCCAGTACCTAAGGAGGGCTTACAAGATGATAGAAGGACTTTTCACAAGGACATGTAGGGACAGGATAAAGGGGAGCAGCCTCAAGCTGAAAGAGTGAAGGTTTAGGTTATGATTAGGAGGAAATTCTTTACTTATGAAGTTGATTAGGCACTGGAACAAGTTGACCAAAGAGCTGTGAGCTCCCATTCCTGGAGGTGTTCAAGGCCAGGTTGGACGGGGCTCTGAGGTAACCTGGTTTTGTGGAAGATGTTCCTTCCAATCAAACCATTCCATAAATCTATGATTCTATGATTTGACAAAAAGAAAGTGTCCACTAAAAAGAAATTGTGTTTTTGTAGAGCTCAATCCTGCCACCATGGGCTAAACCTTTCTTAAGTCCTCCTTCTGGCTATGTATGGGATTTATGCAGGAACTTAGCTTTGGTTCTATTTTGGGTTTCTATGGGTATTTTGAAGTTAAAGTCTGGAAACATGACACGTAGGAATAGGTAAAAAATTTGATTGGTAAGATCACTTAAGAAAGCTCAGGTGCATGACAGAACATGTATTTAGGAAGCATTAATGGACCGTTTTAAGCCAATGAATATTTCCAGTTAATCATCTTGAGGTAATTTTATTTTGGTAAAATATTCCAGGCCCATAAGTATGGGAATTTTATGTGATATGTCTGTCAGAAATGAATGTCTAAAGTTTATATTTGATTATGTCAACATTTTATTTTCCATAAGAGCATTTGAATTTCTTACAACATTTACTTTTGCCCAAACTCTGCTTTTTCTGCTCTGCAAAATGACATCTCCTTGATTTATTTTATTATCACATTTTCAAGAGTTATCAAGCAGTTCAATGATTACATTAATTTTTCATAACCTCACTTTCACTTTCAAACATATTGCTTGTCAACATAATTACTTTTTATAATCAAATGAAAATATTTACATATACTTTAAGAATCACCTGTATCTCAACCTAATTTACTTTTAAAAATTTAAATCTAATCACAAATTGCATTTCAGAAATTATAGATGTCACATTTTTATTTGCTTAAATAACAGAACTTTATGGGAGGATATTTGACAGTTAGCACAATTTAAACCAATGCAGGTAATGTGTAAATTGGAAATAAAAAGAACAAAAAGGTGTCCAGAATTTTAATTAGCAAAAGTATAAAAATAAGTAATACCAATTTTTAGACAATCAATGAAAATAATAAAAACTTGGATTTCCTCTAAAATGCAGGGGAAAGAAAAGTTTTAAAAGAGAGGAAAGTATAAAATTATTCTATATGATAAAATTATCAGGTTCCAGTTTACCTTTCTTGGCACTGTGGTGGATTGACCTTTGCTGTCTGCCAGGTGCCCACCAAGGTGCCCTATCCATCTTCTCAGAATAATGAGAGAGAAAATATGATAGAGAAGCTCATGGGTTGATATAGACAGGGGGATCACTCACTGTAAGAGACTGAAATGTTATGGTTAGTGGCTTAAATGTTGCTAGGAAGGACTTTTGCCCATTATGGTAAAACCATATAAAGAAGCTGTGACCTCCAGAGCCCACCCCTGCCTGAATATGCCTCTAAGGAGAACTTTGGACTGTAAGTTAAGCTGCCTAAGGCAACCTGAGCTAGGATGAAAATTACACTATTGTGCAATTATGTCAGGTCTAGGGAAAAGTCAACAAGCTTGGGGAAGAAGAAAGCATCCACATAGAAAGCCAAACCCAGCAGCTGACCTGAAAATCAGCCCTGGCTGATTTGGATAGATCTAGATTGATGCCATTTAATTATCCAAAACTTTATCTTGAACTATAAGTGCAATTGGATAATAAAACTCTCTGGAAGAAAGATTAATAATAATAATAATAATAATAATAATAATAATAATAATAATAATAATAATAACAACAACTATTTCCAGAAATTTATTTTACAAATAATGACAGTGTGTTCTCTTGTCATGGGCCAGAGCTCCTCAGGTACAAAAGTTTTCTCTAACTCTATGGCAGTCCAAAAGAAGCTGATTGTTTGGGAAAAGGATATGGATTATCAAATTAATTCAGAACTGTACTGTTGATAGCAGGAAATATAAATTTATATGGATTTTTTTTCCTTGCTGTCTCCTTTATATTAAATTGGGGAATTCTTGAAGTCATGAATGAATCTGTAAAAGGAAATTCTCAACTATAATTTCTTGCATATGGAAGCAGCAGTAATACAGAAGAAAAAGAATAACAGAACTCTGAAAAACTTACTAGACATAAGGAGTCTGGGAACACTTAGAAACCAAACTAAACCTGTACGTTTTTTATGGAGTTGAAATATTGTTACTGTGAAAAACCAGATAGAAGTTGCAAAAGTTTCAAATCCAAATACATAATACTTTGGCTAATACCCTGGATATAGCAGCTTCTGAAGGTGCAGACAGTTCTAACATAACAACTTAACTGAAGTGATACTAGACTGGTAGAAGCTAAGCTGCAACCAAACAGACAAGGCAGTAAAAAGAGCTTATGTTTTGTCAATAATAACAGAAGTGTGGCTAGTACAGTAGCAACGTGAAGTAGGCACTTCCAGTCAAGCATGAAAAACAAAATGAAAAAGAGCAGCTTGTCAGAGGGGTAGAAAAAGGAGAAGAGCAAAACAAGACAAATAGAGGCAAATATGTTTCACTTCACATGTTTGTTTCCTTGCACACTGAGACTTGCTTTAGCATTGTCTGAGTGCCTAATTAGCTAGATCTGTAAGCATGTGGTGCTTTGAAATTCATGAGTTACTGCAAGATACGCTGCTGCATTCAGAACTTTTTTTTTTTTCTTTCTATTTTCGCTCATGTAGCATTGGGAGGATTAATACAAATACAGGAAGGGTATCCCCATTAAAAATAGAGATGAAGAATTTGAACAAGTTTTTCACTTAGGCACTGAAAAATACCGAATGAACCTATTGCATTTTTCACAAGCTCATAAACATCAATAGTATCTCTAGAGATCTGACCAAGTTTGAAATCTGTCTCTAAAACTGCAGACATTATGTATATATTTGGGGATTTGTGGAAAAACAAATACAAAATTTGTGTTATTTTCTTCTGCATTTTCCTTAAAAAATATTCTAAACAGCCTTTTTGGACTTCAGTTTTTGCTCTGTAAATACATAGACATGGAAAAGGAGATTTGAATACTTTGAGGAGAACCATAGTTACAAAGTAGACAAAAAATTTGAGAAAAGAACTGACAATGAAAATTTCAGTGTTTTAGAAATTAACCATACTGCAAAATGCAGTCTGTAATTTTTCTTGAGTCTTGCACTTTAATGATTGCAAGAGGCTATAATCTCTCTGGGAACCTGTGTGATGTTCATTTGAAGGTTTTTGTCTCATCTGAGATTGACAAGAAATTGATAAGAAATTTTTTCTCATCCAAAAATTTCTTGAAGACTTGTAAGAGAACATTAGTGTTACTTTTACATCAACCAGTGTCTTCTGTTCTGGATCACCGCTCACTTGTATGTAGATTAATTATGTCACTGAAGTTTCTCTAAAAAGAGTTTATGATACTAAATTTAAAACCAAGAAAGGACTTGATAATTTTGAAATTGGTGGTTAAATCTAAAGATACAGAAATTGAGTTCTTGCCCTCTGTTGTGTTTTATTTTGCTTTACATGCTTGACTGAAAAAGCCTCTTTACATTGTTACCATACTATTCCTGCTTCTGTTAATATTGGAAGGAAAAAGGGCTCTGAAAAGAGTGTCTTGCCTGTTGGATCATAGCTTAAGCTTTTTCAGTCTAGTATCATTACAACTAAGCTACTGCATTAGAACTATTTTGACCTTCAGAAGCCACGCCCAGAGTCAGTGACAAGGTCAGTGAAGCCACTACATTTAGGCTTGCTCACTCTGAGGACACAGCAAAAGGAAATATAGTTTGCCTTATAAGTACTTCTGACAATGATTTGGCTTCAGACTTTCTTCTGCGTATTCTTCTGTTATCTGATTGCCAAATCAACCAAGTTCTTGTAGCAACAAACACAGCAACCCAAAATTCACATATTAGTCATTCTTCATTCTCCAGCTGCTCAGTATGAATACTACTTCAAGACAGGATTCCTCTGAAATGAGCTTCAGTGCAATCTGCACATTTTCAAGCTGATATATAGAGGCTATTAACAGAAACCCGAGTTTCTTTGTGCTATGCCATGCCACCAGTTATTTTATTTCTTCATATTTTTCAAGTAAAGATATGGAATGGTTTTCCCAGGAAGGCAGATTAGGTTGCAAAGGTTGTAAAGCAGAAATTTACTCCTCAGATGCAGACACAAAGGCTTGCTTTTGTATTACTCTGGGAATCCAAGGGTTAGGCGTATGAAACTTTAGAAGCATTAATTATACATATTTGTGTGGACAAAGCAAATTAATGTTGTTCTTCCATCTTGTTGGAGATTAGATATGAAATTCAATGAAAATATTGGTGAGAATAGTGTGAATATAGTGATAAAAAAATCTGTCATGCTATGAGAATTCTAGGAATTCTCCTTTCAGGCTGCTTAGAGGAAGGGACAAAATGTGATTCATGCTAGTAAATACCAGTCTCTCCTACACCTAAATATTGGGACTTTTTCCTCCAAGAAAAGAAAACTAGCAAGTCTAGATTTCTCGAGGCATTTAATCATAATGCACTGATTCAATTAAAACTAAAAGACGACCCAGGCTTGAGCACAAAGTGTAAAAATTAAAACCAAAAATAATCCAAAACTAAAATCAGCAACCAAACCAGCCAAGCAAACAATCCCACCCCCAAAGCCCAAACAAATACCCCAAAATTAAACCAAAGAAAAAACAACAAAAAGAGTGGAGCAAAATCAGTAAGCTATGCAATGCACTTGCACTCTGGAGGTACATTACCATGCCTTCCCCATAATTAATCAATAATATTTAATTATTTGCAAGGATTCCTTTATTTTCTCTCTTCCCAGCAGAATGCAAGTGGGAATATGCAGAAAATTTCAACCTGAGTGACTTACTGCATAAAAAACACTTTCTGTTTTCTTTTTTAATTGTAGTTTTTAGTGTTATTGATAGCTGAATGCTTTTAAAGGAAGTACAATCACAGATTTTCTCATTTCCCCATGAGAAAATCATGGCTGGCATGACCTTATGGTGCATCATGGTACATCTATATGATAAGGAAATAGAGTCTATAACAGGAAGGAGGCTGCTATTGCATAAGGCCTCATTTAATCTTGGTGAAAATGATAGTGTACCTCAGTGCTAAACTTAAACATGCTCTCTTCTGCTTTTTGCTCCACTTCACTCTGATAAGTTATCACACAGTCACACAACAGGAAGGGAGCACAGTTGTAGCCTGATCCAACATCACTTCTCAAGTAGGGTCATCCTAGAGTATTTCGCAAGGAAATATGTCCAGATGGTTCTTGAATATTTCCAGTGAGGAAGACTCCACAACCTCTTTGGTCAATCTGTTCCAGTTCTTGGTCACCTGCACAGTAAAGAAGTTCATCCTCATCCCGTGCATTAGTTTCTGCCTTTGTCTCTTGTCCTGTTGCTTGGAACCTGCACCATTCCTGGCTCTATCCTCTTGACACCCTCCCTTCAGATATTCACAAATGTTGATGGATCCCTTCTCAGTCATCTCTTCTCAAGAATCAACTGGCCTAGCTGTCTCAGCTTTTCCTTGTAGCAGAGATGGTTCAGTTATCTTTGACTTACCTTAATCATCTTTGTTACCCTCTGCTTGACTTCTTTCTGGAGCCCAGAACTGGACACAGCACTTCAGATGTGGCCTCACTAGGGCTGAGCAGAGGGGCAGCATCACCCCCTTCAATCTGTACCCCAGGACACCATTGTTCTTCTTGGCCACTGCTGGGTCATGGGCAGCCTGTTGGTGTCCATGAGGACCCCCAGGTCCTTCTCCACAGACCTGCTTCCCAGCAGGTCAGTCTCCAGCCTGTACTGGTGCATGGAATTATTTCTCCCCAGGTGCAGAACCTTGGATTTCCCATTGTTGAATTTCAGACAGTCTCTCTCCTCTGTTCTCCAAGCTGTCAAGGTCCTTCTGAAGGGATGCACAGCATCCTGGGGGATTGGCCACTCCTCCCAGCCTTGTGTCACCAGTGAATTCGCTGAGGAGGCGTCTGCCTCTTCCTCCAAGTCATTAAGTCTTGGGTCCAATATTTAACCTTGGGGGACACCACTAGTGACAGGCCTCAAACTAAACTAGGTGACACTTTTGTTTTCTCTGTGGAGTACTATTTAGTGCCTAAGTAGTCATAAAAACATGGCAAAACGTACACTCAGATATGGATAAACATTTGATACCCTTTCACCAACCAGTGTGCTTGCAGAGCATCTTGCCAGGAGTATTAAGATTTACTCCCCTCTAGTGAGAAAAGGAAGCAATTGCACTTTTTAGTGCAGCTTTTACATGGTGGTATCTCCCCTGCATCCTTTGTAAAGCTTCCTCCTGCTCAGTTTCTCCACTTATCTGGAATTTTCCTGAACTTTCATTCACTGCAGTGGGTGGTGTTACTAATTATCTTATTTTAGACTATATCTCAGCTTTAAAAATTAATACATTTAATGTGTGAACTATTTTGTGACTAATGGTTCGCACCATTATTTCTTGTGAACATATGTTGTTTGTTTGTTGTATGGCGTGCACAGAATATTGAGTAGTTATTTGTTCCTGATTAACTAAATATTAATGAGGTTTTCTTTTAGACCTTTTTTCTGTGAAGGTAGTGTTTCAATCCAGTTGTTCAAGGAAGAACTTTCACCACAGATACAATGTGATGATAAATAGAGGAATTAATAAGTTTTGTAGATTTAAAAAAAATATACTATATTATCCCAGTTTAAAATAAAATTTGTTTCTGTATCAGTTACTGAAAAATTATTAAACACATATGGTTTTTCAGAGGTAAGACATTCTGATTCTAGAATTTGTAGCTGAGAAATTTAATACTTTAATAATAAACACAAAAAGGGCTGAAACATGATCTGGAAACTTGTGGCTGTATTTAAATCTGGGTTTTGGTTTAGTAGCAAATCAAATTGTTTTAAAACAAGTTGTTATGTTGACTGAAGATTGGATGGTTTCCAGAATTGCTTCAAAGATTGCAAAGAAGATACCTTGCAGAGGAAACTGAACTAGGATGTCTGCTTCAGATGGACAAATGGACTTCCATCCCATTAAGGCATGTTCAGTCCTTCAGACAGCTTCAAATCAATTGCATGGGGAGGACTGTTTATCCGTGGGGACAGGATTCAGCACTAACCAAGATATTGATCCTACTGCCCTGAATGACTTGATAATATGCTGTGCTATGATACAGCACAGCTCTTCAGAACAAATACTGCTTGTTCCTGAATGCCAGGACTTGGAACAGGTCCGCATTTAAAACAAGAAGCTGACAACTTTGTAATGAAGTAGGATAATGGTAGCATTTGAATAAAAAAAAAAAAAAAATCTGAGATCATCCATTTTGCAGATAGCAAATTGGAGGTTGTTTGTACAACCTCTTGGCTGATGAGGTGAGGGACTAATTATAATGATTATGCAATCAAGAATAAATTCAACCCTCTCCCATATGTTGTGCAAGTAAGCAAGAGGAAAAAAATAAGTGAGGAACTAATGGAGAAGATAAATGTAAGTATTCTGTGGTGCTAGACACTTTTGGAGACATGGAAACGTGTGGATGTTTTCTTCCTTATGTTCATTCTATTTTATCACAATTCTAGAATGTATGCTACCAAGTTACCCGCTCCATGGCAAAAGGGATAACTATAAATGCTTAAACATTCACACTTTCAAAGTAAGCAGATTCTGAAGTCCTTGTCCATTGGTAGTTAGACAGCTCCCTGACATAAATAGAAGTCCTGAATACAAGGACAGGGACCTGATCCCAGAGATTACTTTGCATTTTAAAGCTTGAACAAAACTCTGAGTCAAACCCTAACATACTTCTCAAAGTATTTGTATCAGAAGTGTGAAGCAACCTGGGTAACCTTGTTCGATCACTGAAATTTGACAACCCCTTTATAATCAGCTCAAGGAGGATATGCTATATCCTTACTGACAATGCAGCTCCAACACAAATTATGAATTAGCACAGAGTAGGTTAACAAAAAAAATCACTAATTGTCATCATAAGAAAAGCAGACGACATCAAATTAAAGCATAATCCAACAAATTGGAATGTCACTGAAATGAAAAGATCATTATCTTAGGCATGTGAGACATTTAAGAGAAATAATATGTCCTCAAAAGCACATTAAAAATTTCCCTTAAGAACTGATAAATAATTCTGAAAATATTACCAGTGATCCTTCTGCATTATTTCTATTTGAAATCAAATCAGAAAATTCTGTAATGTTTTGTTAGGTGGAATACACTCATGCCAGGTGATGGCCAGAATCCATAGCTGTAATTTGATCACAGATTTTCTTTCATCTGAAAGACAGACTTTACCCAGCAGACTTGGAATTAAATATTAATTTATTTACTACAAAATGAATGAATTGTCTGTAACTTTGCATTTTTACCAAATGAACAAACCCACACAATTAATAATAAGACTAATACATAATTAATCAGTGTAGCTGAAGAGGTAGCTTAACAGCTTTTTATCTCTGGGCAGAAATCCAGCATCTCCACGGTAATTCACTTCAGACTAATAGACAGTATCTTTTTAAACATACTTAACCTTGCCCTTACTAATACAGCATGCAAGCCTAATGTTGGCTTGTCCTTTGAAATACAGCACCATACATTTGCAACAAGAACAAGAACTTATTTTTCTACTAGAAGCAACAGAAGGAAGAACACAGCGCCAAGAAGTAGAAAACAGGACATAAACATTCCTATATACCATCAGATTTTTTTTTCTGATAAAAATGAAAAATCTTCAGGAGAGCTCTTTATTTGGGCATTCAGCTTTGCAATTGATAGAAAGCACCCAATTCAGTATCTGTTAAGTATCTCTTGAAAGAAATACATAGATACTGTTTTATTGACATATGATCAAAAGAAACATGGCCAGAAGTTTGAGGGAAGTGATTCTGCTCCTCTGATTTGGTAAGACCCCACCTGAGTGCTGCATCCAGCCCTAGGGTCCTCAGCACAGGAAGGACATGGACCTGTTGGAGCAATTCCAGAGAAGGGCTATCAAGATAGCCTACCAAGAGAGGATGAAAGAATTGAGGACGTTCAGCCTGGAGAAAAGAAAGCTTCATTGTGACCTAATTGGAGCCTTCCAGTGCCTGAGGAGCACCTGTAAGAAAGGTAGAGAGAGACAATTTACAAGTGCATATAGTGACAGAACATGGGGGAATCATTTCAGACTGAAAGAGAGTAGATTCAGATTAGATATTAGGAAGAAATTCTTTATTGTGAAGGTGGTGAGGCACTGAAACTGATTTTCCAGAGAAGCTGTGAATGCCCCATCCCTTGAAGTGTTCAAAATCTAGCTGGATGAATCTTTGAGAAGTCTGGTCTAGGTAAAGGTGTCTCTGCCTCTGGCAGGGGGTAGGAACTACATGATTTTAAAGGTCCTTTCCAGGCCTGGCCAGTCTAAAAAGATTCAAGCTTTATTTCCTGAACATTGCAAATATATTCTGGTAACTCTCCTTCTCGTTTTGCTTCTACCAGAAGTTAATTTTCCACATTCTTGCTCTTAGCTCCTTCTTTTTTCCTTACAAGATCACACACAGCCACAGATGCACAAGAAAAAGCTCCAGCCACTGTGACCTGAGAAAGCAATTTTGCCACAGAACATTTTAGGACAAATTTGGATGCAACATTAAGTGTGAGGGTGAAGCAGACTGTAGCCATGGCAGAGCTGCAGCACTTATACTAACACCCTGTGTGAAAGCAGCTCTGAAGGCCCTTCATCCCTGCGTGTTTCTTTCTCTTTCATTCCTGGCTAAATCTGCCCTGGAAAGACAAGCTGGAAGATTTCAAATGCATCTAGTAATTCAGGCAAGAGGAAATCAATGAAATTGTAAGGAAAGAACTTCTAGAGAGGACAGATTGTCCAGTGGTTACTATACTAAAATGCCATGATGACAATTTGGATTAAATTTGTTTTCTACTACAGACTCCCTCAGATTTTAAATATCAGTCTGATATTTTGATATTTCTTCCCATTCTGCAGAGTGGAACTAATAATGCAAATAGGTTTCTAATAGAAAGCATCACTGTGACACATGCAGGTAACAAGCTGAAGAACTTACATGTGTCTTGAATTGAAGATTCATTTTCTAATATATCTGCACTTATAAAAACAGGATATTTTCAATATCTGACTCATGTTCCACAGAAGAAATTAATGTCCAAAAGAGCCTATTTTGTCCTAACAGTCTATGTTGCTTCTTAAAGTACAGAGGCCCAAGCCTGTGCTTACAGGGACTGTATTTTGTTTTGTACAATATGGGTTATTATTATATTTTTTTATTCACAAATAATTTCTAGTCAAAGCATAATTAAATAAAAATGTATTTTGACATATTTTTAAAATTACATACATTTCAGTCCACAGCAGTTCTCCTAAAAATTGTATTGAAAATTATAAGAAAACATTGAACATGGAAGAAATCACACTAATAAGACCTGCTGTTTTTCAAATCCAGTTGATTAAAGTCTGCTCATCTTATCATACAAAGTTTGTAAAACATTTGGGTAACATTGACAGTTTGAATATATTTGTACATAAAATTGCACAATTTTATGTAGCTCCTAAATCATTCTACTAGCTGCAAAACAAACTGAACTGTTAGTTCCATTGTAAGATAGTAAGTCAGAGATGGATTGAAAAATTACTGGCTGAATTCATTAATTTCAGTAGTTCAATGATATACTTAAGTTGCTGCCAACAGCAACCCTCTTGTTTAATAGCTTATTTTTAATATTAGTTTTATTCCATGTAAGTAGTGTATGTGTTTTATTTGGGGCTATTCAGCAAATCTTTCCTGATAAACAGATAATAAACAATTATTTGTGCAGATTATGAAATATCAGTTTTAGGTGGATTAGGGCTTTTCCATTACAAATGCATCAATAAACACTGATCATGCTTCTAATGTCCAAAAAAGCTTCATAACTATAATTTTCTCATTGCAGTTGCTATAGAGAAAACCCAGAGCTTCCGTAAACCTGAGCTGAAAAGAAACTCAGCTAACAAATTGTTAGAATTCCAAAGTCATCTGTTTTTTCTCTTTTCTCAGCCTTCCAGTTTCTACTGAGCTTCTCAGAGTAATGTTAGAAGATGTAGATAGGTAACTTTTCCTTAGTAATATCCTTTCCCATAATAAGTGTACATTATTAGGACACTTTCCTCTCCCGGGAAGCTTTGCATTTGATTTAACACACACATATAAACCATTTAATGAATAATGTATTTGGAGCTAGATCCCCAAACACAGTTAAGAAAGCAAGTAATAAAGAGAGTCTGTTTCTGAGAGTGTGCAAAAGGACTCCATAAAACCACGTCCCCTATGTTGCTGTAAATATGTTCCCAGCTGGCAACCTCTGTCCAAAGTGCAGGTGGAATAACATTTCTGCCATTGCTAAGCAGTAGCCAACAGAGCTGCTAAGTAAAAGCCTTAAAGGGGCATGACAGATTGCTCAGTTCTCCATGTAGAGAATAATGTAATCTACTGTGAGACGTTTCACATGATGCCTCCTGCTGCTCCATCTGGGTTGCTGAGCACCGGCAGTTCACTCAATTGTATACAAGTCAAATATGAAGGCAATTCTTGACAGCAGGATTATTTTTTTTAAATGAATAGATGCACACGAAGGAATGCAAGCAGCATCATATTTCAGTTCCTAATTATTCATTAAAATATTAAACTGAATCTATTTTTCAAGTCATGTGGCATTTAGAAACCTAGAAGTGCACTTTGAACTTACAGCAAACCTTTTATAGGGAAAATGATGATGGTAAGTGAGTTAAGCTAATAAAAGATCTAAAAGAGGATACTTTCAGAACAATGAATTTCTTGTAGATTGATTTAATGCTTAATCATAATTAGCTACATTATTCTCCTGTGATAAAATCCAAAAAGATTCTATTTGCGTTTTTCTTCCTAGAGTTAAAAATAAAAGGACTTTCACTATAATCTTGTCTTCTTCAGTTATAGACAGTGAACAGAAAGTAATTAAAGCAAATGCATTTATTAAAATATGGTAATGATGATTGTAAAAAGGTAGGAATTGGGATTATTTGGGTGGTTGCCTGTGGCCTCCATTAGCATATACAAACACTATAGGCTCTGAACTGATGTGCAAAGCTCTCATTTATGACAAGAACAGATCTGTCTGGAAGAGGACCCAAGAATTCATACTTTGAATTTTAGATGCATTTGATGGACAAAAGAAGTTAATATACAAAAATCACCTCTAATATTTTTGGGTTTTTTTTAGTAAGAATCTTACTTACTTTTTTTTCCCCTGTTTTTTAAGACCCCTGTCTTGCTCATAAATTCAACTGTCTTTCTTCATAGTTACTCAGTGACTTCTCAGTTTCTTTAAATTAGGTCTAGTGTCCTGTATAATAAAACAGATGCTTACTCCTCTTGACAAATATCCCTTCTAACACATGTGCAATTGCTGTCTCAGGCTCTTGTCACATGAGAGTTAATCATACTAGGTTTGGAGCAGCAGATATAATCAGAGTGTGACATGGTACATCAGATCACGAGCTTTGTTTTTCAGTCCTAGCTCTGACAGCAAGAGACTGGTGGTATCATTTTGGATGTACAAGTCTTCTGCCTTGAACCATTTCATTTGAACTTCTATGTCTCTGGAAATCCAAAATTCTGTCAAAAGGTTTTCTCCCTACAAATATATGATGTTTTCTAATAGCTCTGGTTGGGTTTTTGCTTCAGCTATTTACATGAACTACTTTATTTCAGTGTGACTTAAAGGAACTATACATTTGAATTCCACTCAATAGAATATTATTGAAATAATTATTTTGGAAATGAGAGCAAAGCCGGACTACAAATCTAAATCTCAGTTTTCTAGTTTCCCTCCCACTTCCCTCTTGATAATTCTTACCGACCAAAACACCCATGGTTTATGATGGGAATAGAGGTCTTAAGAAGAAGAAACAAAAAAAGGAAAAAAAGGCAATAGAAAAAAAAAAGGGTGAGATGTGATTTTTGTATCTGTAGAGAGCATGAATGCCAGGGAAGGAATCAAGATATTGCAGCTAAGGAACATAGTTTGCACAATGATGATTCAAAGTAAACCAAGTGAAAATTGTAAGATTCACCATTATCAAAGATATTTTCTAAGTTGTATTCCAAATGGAACTAATAAAGGATCACAATACAATTAAGAAAGGGAAATGACATGATTAGTACTTGTAACAATGGAAGCTAGATTCTCTGATCCAGAAGATTTTTCTGGAAGGTTCTCCTTCTTTTGTTTGGGCACTTGTCATTTGGACCGACAGTTTGCAGAGATTAAATAGAATTCAATACTAGGAGATGGCAAGCATCTCAATTAGTAAAGGTAAAACTATTATTCTTTTACTCAGTTTATGACACATTTTGAAGAAATCACAGCTTATTATTCCTTTGGAGAAAAAGGCAGATCTCTCTTTTTACAGGCACTATTTTAAGCATAAAGAATGAAAGCATCAAAATCTCTGCATTTGAACTATAGTCTTTATGCTGAAACAAATTACTTATTTCCATCTAAAATTATTTATGATTGTCAAAGCAATAAGTGTTTACTTTCTTCCCAGTATTCTTTTCTCTCTTAAACAAGTCCCAGTCTGAAAGTTAGGAATTTCCATGAAATCACAGAAATGTCTGCGTGGTAACAATCATAGCCTTTGCAACCCTCTAGCTTTCTTCCAGCTTGTTCACAAAATATCTTTTTATAGTGTAGCTCTCCAGTAGGAAGAAGAGTCATGGTGACCAGCCATGATTCATCTGGTAAAAGATAATAAGAGAGTACTGATAATTGTGTTATTTACATCTCCTCATGGTTCCTGTCATTTTGCACTGATCTCGTCCTTACTATTGCTTGTAGAGGTGGTGAGTTAACAAAAATTTCTATTTTTGTTTCCATGTTTTCAAAAGGTAAATTGTCCTTCCAATTATCATGTAGGAATATAATTCTTTCCAGTGGATTGGTGAAAAGTATCGCTGATGAACCTCTCAAAATATAGACTATATAGCCAAGAATAATTTCTGTGTTGAAAGCTACTCTAAAAATGTATTCAAATGCAAGTACAGAAGAAAGCAATATATTAGAAAATGTTATTTTCTAGTCAGTGAGAGAGAAGAAACTGAAGGAGATCTCATAAAACTAATGCTAACTTTCACTAATATTTTTCATTACAATTCTGGCTCATTGTACAAAGAAATGAGGTGTCCGTAAGACATTCCTGAATTCTCTAGAAAGGGCACTTCCTTATTCATGCCAGAACTCCTGCAGGAGAAGAATTACTGAAATTCATCTTTTCAAGAAAATAAATAGATTTGGCCTAAGTTACTTTTGCTTGATCAGGGTGACTATGCCTGTTCAAGCTACAGTTCAGTGAATGTATGTACGACTAGTACAGTCAAATACACGCCTCCTTCTGGATTGTACATACAAGATATATTAAAAAATATATGTGCCTATATAAGTATATATGTCCCTATATCCAAGTTTTAATACTGGCTCTCACTCAAGTTTTGCTGAGTTGCTTCTTTATTTGAAGACTTAAAACAAGCCCATATAAAAGGGCACTTTTTACTTTTTAAAGAAGATTGATTATTACTTTGATATCTTAAGAGGGGAAGTTGTTTAAAAAAAAGGCAGCACCATTTGGTATAAACTTATATAAGCTCTAATTATGTTTTATCCACCAAGCAAGATATCCTAATCACTTTACAAAATGCAAAAAATCCAAAGTTTCTGCCTGATGAACTCTAATCTAAACAAATAAACATGAAGAGGTGAAAACGCAAGTCAAGATGAAAAGTTCTGCTTTAGTTTATTTTACACAGACCATAGAGTTTCATCAAGCATAAAGAAATGGGGTAACAAACTGCTAAGTTTGTTAAAAAATGTCCATAAAATTTTACAAAACACTAGCACCTATTAGGATCTAAACACAAAACCTGATTTCTTTTATTAGAATAACAAAGCCTTTAGAACAAATTGTGGCACATTCTGTGGTGCACTATTTATGAGGACAACAAAACCCAGAATACCTACTTAATTTCTAAATTGGAAGAAATGAGACAACATATTAGTTTTTGATGTTTAACTTTTCCTTCTTCAGATGGAAAGGCAATGTATTATTTGCTGGAAAACACAAAATAGCTGTTGATTTGTCAGCAGAGTGATGTCAACTCATCTATCTTTAATACAAAGGATGGTCAGGCAGATGTGAAGATCACAAAACCAATTATGATGTAAAAATATTTTTTTTATAGAATCTGAGTACACAAATGATTGCATAGGCAGAAGGAAATCTGTGCAATTTGAAACTGGCATCGTGTCTTGTGAACTAAGACTGGCTTTGAAATGTAGTATTTGCAATTAGATCACAGACTTGCAGAACAGTCTTTCATGGATGAAAATGACCAAGAAAGACCATTAAGTCACTGTCTTAGTGAATGGCCTGTACAGGGATCAAACTACTTCCCTGACATCATTAACACCATGCTATAACCAAATGAGCTAATCTGAGGATCATGTTTGGATTTCATCTGCTATCTTGTGGCCACTAACTGAGGGGATAACTTTTTTGTGGTAGTCTGCAGAAGAATTATTGATTCAGGATTTTTGATGAATGCTTAGACTCATAACGACAACAAGCTGACAGAAATTGTCCAAAACTGGTGCATCTTTTACTATTTATCAAGCTAAAAACTACGGGGCCTAAAATACTGTTTTCATAACTATATATGGTTACAGCTGAGAAATTTGTCAAAAAGAGGAAGGGTTTAAGTGCATTGGCAGAGGACTGAATGCAAATATTTCTTGGTCATTGTACTGTGATATTGCTATATATTGCTGTTTTTTCTTGGCTTTTATTTTTGTGGAGTGTCTGTGGATTGGGACCAGATATTTTTCTAAAGTGTCTATTTTATTAGAAAGGAACTACAGGATTCTGCAGGATGAAGTTGAGATACATAGGAAAGTTCAAATGAAAAGTACTCCAGATGTTAGGAGGAAGTCCTGTTGAATCTAAATTAGTACTGAATTTTTATATATGTACATCTATAAACATACATATTTAATCTACTTACAGAAGTGCAATTATAATCTAATATAAGTCTTACTGTAAGTTTATGAAATAAAACTATGATTTTGTTATTAATTCATCTAATTCTAGAAGATTGCATGAAACTGGTAAAATTAGAATTTGCTGTCCTTGAGGAAGCAATGATTAAGTGGGAAACAGGCTGCATCCATGTTAGATGGAGATCATGAGTACCCAAGCCCACAGGTGGGTAATTTCCAGAGACCATAGAAGTCTAAGATGTCTAGGATGACAGAGTGAGGGCTCATGTCTCCAACTGCTGGTTGGAATGAAGCATCTCACTCCACACATTTACAAATAAAAGTCAGATGGCTATACCTTAGTAGCAAATAACCATTTGTAGTGGTCTGCCATAAAGAATCCAAAGATACATCACAATACCTACCTAATCACTGCTTTTCTGTGCCAGACTTATGGGATTTAAACACCAAATGTAGTTAGCAAATGTATGCTAAATAAAATCAATTAAGTGGCATATGTAATTTTGAGCTGGTGACAGGAAAACAAAATAAGATTTAAAACTGCAATTAAAAACCAATTTTTTGTTCATATTCTCTCCATCATGGATGATTTCTGCTCAGTGTCAGCATTTCCCCAATGTATCTATGTTCTCAGTAAACTTCTTTCACCATTTCAATTAGAGGAAAAATCAAACAAACAAAAAAAAAAAAAAAAAAACCCAAAACCCCAAACCAAATAACCAAATAGTTTAGAAAGGAGATATCAATATCTTAAATATACAGAACTATTCATGCTTCCACTACACATTACAGAATTCTGAAGTAATATCTTGCTTTATGTGAAACCAGAACAAGAATCTGAATCCTCTATTCAGTCTTCTTGTTCTTTTTTATCCTTGTATCATTTCATTAGATATGAATTAGAATTCTATTTGGTTTCTTAGTTAAAATACTACTTAAAAAAAACCAAAAACAACTAGGTGTTGGAATCACTTCAACCCGTATTTTATTACTAAGTAATTATTTTGTCAATAGATGGCAGGGAAAAAAATCATCTGGATTTATCTTTTTTCTATTCTTTCAAGTGCCTTGTGTTCCTCATCCCACCTTTTCTCCTAGTTTCTCCTCTGTGTTGAATAAACTACTTTAACAAAACCTGTTACAGAGAGATTTTAAAGCTGCATTTTCTAAGACACATCATAAACTCCAGAAATTTTTCAAGATCTGATATTAAGGACAATTTTTTTTTTTAATGGGTGTTTTTCTGTAATATGAGAGAATATTTTCTGCTTAACATATGTCAGGCAGATGGCACCAATCTTTTATTTCATGTGCTGTAAGCTTACTTGGAAGTGGGCAATGACATTCAGCTTTAAGAGAAATCCAGGCAAGATGAATTTCTCTTAGCTACCGGGCAGCTGGCTTAGCAGTCATGTTGTGTTTGTACACATGTTTCTTAACTGGAGTGGTGTTTGGGGATTTCCTTGCAGTTAGCACTGCTGAGAAGACTGATAGAAGTGCTGTTAACATTATCAGAGCTACTGCAAATATTTGAGGGGTAGAGGGATCAGATCTTCTTATTGAAGTAGTGCTTTTGATTGAAGTATAAATGTTTTTCAATTCATGCCAATATATCCTCTGAACAGTATAACTGGATAACTTTTCTTTCTTTCTTTCCCTAAGCCAAATAGTTACATTTTGACCTCATAACTCATAGGGAGTGAAATGTTACAGAATAGTTTTATTTTCCCTCTAGAAAATAAAAAATAAATAGAAACTGTAAGTCTCAGTTAAGATATTCAGCAGAAGATCTTGGACTTCCAAGTGGCAAAATTTGACTAAAATGACCACAAGCATGAATTCCCTTGAAAAACAGATCATATAAAATCATCACTAAAATAGCTTATGCTTTCACAGTATTTAATTTCTTGAAAAATACTCAGACAAATGGTTGTGAATATAAACAATAGAGACAAATAAATAAGCAATTAATCATAAAAATGGATTAGGTATTTTTGGATTTTGATTGGTTTAGTTTGTAAGTTTTGTATTTTTTTTAAAGACAACAAGGCACCCATTCTTTTTTGCATGCCAATTGCCTGCTCTCTATTTCCTCCATCTCTGTTTTCAGAAAAAAAAAAAAAAAAAGCTCTGTTTTTGTATATAGGTCCTAATGGCATATATCCCTTCTAATAATTTCATGTCCTTGGAAAAGGCTGGAGTGTCCAAGAACAAGTTAATAACACATATAAGGAACTTTGTCAATAAAAATAAAGACTAAATTTACATTGTGTCCTGGCATAACCCATTGTCTAAACCCATTGATAAACCACCAGATTTACAATTGATGTTGTATCATGAAAGAGCTCTATTTTTAGGATAATAGTTTCTAATACAATGTCACCAAGCTAATTCTTGGCTATACTGAGTGCAAAATCTGCAGACCTCTAGTCTTCATCAAAACAATTGAGCTTGGTAGCAGAATCAAAATTTTGGAAAGCAGAAAGCTGATTAACATGTGAATAACCAACTGGATACTAAAAAGGGAAAGGGAGCTGAGACACACTTATAGACAAGCCCTTTTTATAACAAATTTGAAAAGCTGAAATGTTACAAATAGCTGCTTATTGCTGTGAGTCATATAGATTATTTGATTTTACAATTACACAAAAGCAAATGAAGTACCCCATATTAAAATTTTTGGGGCTGCTTCTGGCCTTCTCTTTGTCACTGTTAAGGTTTCCTCCCTCTATAACTTAGTAAAAGAGAGAAATGAGAGTATAGCAGAATACCTTCTTGATAGATCACACTTTGATGATGTATGCATTGCTCCAAAAGAGGAAAGGTAGTAGAATATGACCTTGTGTATTTAATTTCTCCCTTCATTTGCATACAGACTAAATTTGTATTTGCCTACAGGAAGAATAAAGGAAGTTTCCACTAGACTGTAAGGATATAACAAGGTCAGTCTTTCACTAGGGAGAATATCTTTTTCACTGCTCTTTCTCTACAAACACCATTTGAGTATTCAAAATGAGCTAAGAAAATAGTAAGTTAGCTGAAGCATGTTTCACTATCCTTATGTTTTCTTTTCCTAGCAAAGTACTCTCAGAAAGAATAGGTTTTTTGTTTGATGCAACATTATGCAAATGGTCACCTACTGCTTCAGGACTCAAACTGATGCCCTGATGTTTTCTAGATTTACTAGTCTGGTTTGGTACTAGCTGGATCTCTGTAATTGTTACATCCATGCTGTAAGCTCTTCCAGACAAAACTGCACATACTGTGGTAGTGTTACTTATATAAGAGTGCTTATCCTGTCCCTCTTCATCTAGAAAATAAAACCTTCCCTCTAGCAGTTGTATTAGAACAATAAAATTGTGCAGACTACTGACTAGACACTGCTATCCAACTCTGCCACACACATAATATGTGATTACAAAAATACAGGTAAATACCCATAAATACTAGTAAACTGGAAGATAGGGATTCCAACCCATTGCCATTATCACTACTGAGGGAAGATGTCCCTCTTAATAGACAAGTAACTGGATTTTAAACACAGATTTAATCTCTGATGTGTAGGTGGGTGCTAAGCATGAACAAAATCTCATCACATAATCATAGGATTTTTTGTGCCTGGTTACATACACAGCATAAAATGTAGTCTTAATCTGAAGTGGAGCAGTAGCTATAAAGAGTCTGTAAAATATTGCTATGTGTAAAATAGCCCAGGAAAGTCCTTAGAAGTGGATAGTGTGCTTTGTATATACTTCAACCCATCCTGTTTGAGGTCAAGTGTTTAGGGAACTGACAACTGCTGACATGTGTAGTGACACATAGCAGATTATTTACTTTCCCACCTTTTTATGAGGTAGTATTAGAGTTCTGATACATAGTAAAGGCTGCAGCATGAAAAAGTTTACTGGCTGTGAGATTAAAAGATTATACTTGCCTACCTATTGATGTGCTAGTAGCAGGTCTGGTCAGGTTTCCTGTGGTAAAGAAAGTATGATGTGAATCAGTGAGCCCTCTAACTGCCAGGGACGATCTGCAAATTGTGGCACAGTGGTGCATCCAACATTTGCCCTCACATACTGAGAGAATGAATACAAAAAGGAAGTAAACAAGGTGCCTCAATGAAAATTGTAAGGGCTTTCACATAAAAAATCTTACCAGTCCTTTTGGAATGTTGAAAAAACCCAGCTTTTACTTCAGTTTGCATTGTTCTCAGAGAACTTTTACAGGTGATAGAGCAAGATACCATTCCTTATTTTGCTGCCACCCTTGTACAAACTGCTGCCTCATTCAGCAAAGGTCTGCCCAGCCCTGAAGTAGCTGCAGTCTGCTACAAAGGGTCCCAGACTCTCTGCATCCAGCTAGCCAGAGATTAATCCCTGAGCTTCTGAGCACAAAGAAGCTGTAACTTTGCTCTTACAAAGAAAGTGTGAATGAAGTGCAACCTTTCTCTTGATACCAATGCACAGTGTGTGCCCAGCATGCAGATATAGGGAATGGGTGCAACAGTCTCTTTAGACTTCATCTTTAGAAAAAGCATGGACTTGCATTTTAACAAAGCAATACAAGTTTTGAAAAACATCAGACTGCCTGAGCTGAACTTAGGTGCAGTGGAAAACATGGGGTTTCAAAAAAATTCCTAAAGCAGTTCCTTTCACTGCCTCTCCCTGTAAGCACTTGCACTGTTGACAACAAAGCTTTTGTGTGCTCGAGATCTATGAAAGGGAGGTGTTGAGCCTCAGCCTGAATCTCAGAGGGACTCCAGCTGGCAAAGGCTCTTTAAGCATGTCTAAAAAGACAGACAACATCGATTTATTTATAAAGCACAGCTACCTCTATTCAAAACTACTTTCTCCTCCTTCATATTATTTCTGGGTTTTGTCCAATGACTCTGATAGAAAATACACAAGCAGTGTTGTGACCAGAACTATGTTCTGCTTTTGTTTAGCAGAATGGAAGCTTCCAATTGCAGATTACCAGTTTTACCCTTCTTTTCACCTTTGCTTGCTGCTTTCCTAGCCCCATGCCTTTTGCATTCATTGTTACACAATACCAGCTTCAAGATGTGGGAGGAGAAGAAAGAATATAGAGGAAGAGCATGCACCCCAGTGTCTATCTTATATATCATGTCTGTTGCTTGAACAATAATGCTCAAATGCTTGCAAATGGGAGACAAGGTTTAATGATGAGAAACTTGACTCTTTTGTGGTTTTGTGCAGTTGACTAGGCTTTTGTACAAGCAGTACCATTGCTTCGAGTTCTCTGTACACTTTAATAAAGTGAATTTTTTCCTTGGTTTTAGTTAAGGATGAAGCAATCTGAAGCAGAGTCTGCGCAGGCTGGGTTCTGTTCTTTAGCTCCAGGTCTGTGCTTTGGGACTCAGAACATGCCCCTGAGCAGGCAGCTTCCTACTTGATCTCTCCTGTCAAAGAGTTCCAGCTCTGTGAGCAGTCTGTGTAAAGACCAGGCATTTCAACTATTTAAAATTGCCTCTTGGATGAACCAAATATTTTGCCATTGATTAAATAGGACATGTAGTTAAAGATGGTGGTCTGTACTGTCCAGAAAGAGCTAGATGCTAGATTTTTAGGTGTTTCAATACTAAAACTAGTTGCCTAAAGCATATAGTCTGTATTTTGCTCTTAAACTCTGTTGACTTTCAAGATCTGAAATGTTTATTCTGAAGCACGTTTCTGCACAGTGGGTAGTGTGATCACTGACAGATATACCTATCTACCTGCAGGCATCTTGGCATTCTAACTGTGAGTAGGGAAGCCAATCCTACTGTTTGTAGAGCTCTATAATTGAATTAGTGAACATTATTTTATGAAAGAGAAACGCTCCCACTGAAACATTCAAGCATAAACAGCTCACACATAAATTATTCACTCCTACACAAAGCTACAAGGCTAAATCTACCTTTCCAGGACATCTAAGTGATGTAGAATGTGTCTACAGATAAGTGCTGTAGATAATAACCCAAGCTGTCCCTGGAAAAGACTGTTTCAGCAAACTGCTTAGTTGTGTTAATATTCTAGCTAGTAAGCACTGGTTTCCAGCATTTTATGGGTGCTGCAGATCCACCCATACTGCTTCCACAACTAAGCTAGTGCTGCAATGTGATGGGGAACTGCATAATGTGGAAATGACAGCCAGGGTCCATTTATTTTTAGATCAGTGCACTGAATCCCATAATGAGATAAAGACTTGCACATATCTAAGTCCTCTTTATTAACTATATCCTCTTCAGAAGAGGCATCTAGGCAAGGTTTGATTTAATCTTTTGGCACCTGAGAGTATCAAAGTTTCTGTGTCTAAAGCCCCCAAATATCAGTATATGCAATACCCTGAAAAAAGGCATTTCCAAAATGTAACTAAACAGACATTCCCCAGTAATGGCCAACAATAGGATCAAGTCTATCTCAGCAATTCAATTGTTAAAGATTACCCCACTGATGGGATGCCTGGATTCTACTCTGTCTACAAAACTCTTATTTATACCCCAAACTTTGCCTGTGTCTAGAAGATTTAGCAGTGTGATACTTGTATCTTGGAATACAGAAAAAATGAGTATTGTAACACTCATCTTCAATTCATATGCTGAGACCATTCAGTTAAGGTCAATGCATGAGTGGCATATTTCTTTCCATTAAACTGCAGTGTTTAAAATATTTCTCAGGAAAGTCTAAATTTTATTTCTTTTCCAAGCAAAGCGCTCCAGAAAGAAAACAGACAATTTATGTCTGAGCATTATGCCCAGAAACGTGCCATGGTTAAGAAGATCTGGAAACCCACTTCCTGTTAGCAGACAATGAGGATCTTTTTTGTTATGCAACAAGAGCTGAGTTCCTTATTTTTCTGTTATCCTACTAGCAGAATAATAAACCCAATGTTAGATAAATTCCTTTAATATTTAGTTTATCGGTAACCTGACTATGGAGTTATGCTTCATAAATTTCTATCTAAATACTTATGTCCTGACTTTCACAAATTTCAAATTTAGAAAGAGATGCTTGTCAGAAGTGAAGGTGAATATACTCTGCTTATGTCCAAATAAACAGTCTTAAACACAGATAAGCCACATACAATGACATTTGACTCTGTATAGCCTGAGTCAAATGTCATTGTATGTGGCCTACTTAGTCTTGCTAAAAAGCCTTTTTCTTCAAAAACTTATGCCTAACTGGCTCCCAAGTCTAAACTGAAGAGTGTTGATGATGAAACCTTCTATTTAAAAGCTAAGCCAATAAATTCTTGAGATGTACAAGTCCTCATCACATTCTGAGGATAAAAACATCACTTTGAAAAATATGCATTGTTAACTCCTACCTTTTTAGAAACTTTGCTTCAGAAGATCTTGAAATAAACATTGTTAAGTTTGACAGCAAGGTGACTAGAAAGTGAGATGTAAGAGTCATTCTGACAAACACATTTAACCTAAAAAATTCTTTATACATATGGATTCTCAAAAATTTATATAGTCTCCATATAACTGAATTGAGTGCCCCCAACAACAATGTGCAGTCTGTTATAAAATCTGCTGACTTTTTGTTTAAATTTAAAAGATTTCTCCAGGATTGAAAAGAGAGCTCAATATACCTGAATACAGACAGCATTGATACTCTGAGCATGAAAAGTAAATTCTCTTACTTATGTTGCTTCCTGTTTGCCTTCTACAGCTTTCTGTAAAATATGAAAATATAATTTTGCTGTAAATTTTGATAGTTTGGTATTTTGTGTTATCCTTCTCAAAATTCCAAAATTAGAAAGAAAATTGGGAAGGGAAGGGAGAGGAGGGGAAGGGAAGGGAAGGGAAGGGAAGGGAAGGGAAGGGAAGGGAAGGGAAGGGAAGGGAAGGGAAGGGAAGGGAAGGGAAGGGAAGGGAAGGGAAGGGAAGGGAAGGGAAGGGAAGGGAAGGGAAGGGAAGGGAAGGGAAGGGAAGGGAAGGGAAGGGAAGGAAGGGAAGGGAAGGGAAGGGAAGGGAGAGAAGGGAAGGGAAGGGAAGGGAAGGGAAGGGAAGGGAAGGGAAGGGAAGGGAAGGGAAGGGAAGGGAAGGGAAGGGAAGGGAAGGGAAGAGAAGGGAAGGGAAGGGAAGAAAAATCCATAAGCTTTTATGAACATTTGTATATTATTGAAGTGCATTTTTCTAAGGAAAGCATTACCTGGTAAAAATTTTTCAGTGACTGCTTTTTTTGGATTTCTTCTCTCCAGGTACTGTTCCTGTCCATTACCGCTTCCTTTCAATTGGTTTTCTGTTATTTGTGGTTCAGGTGGCTCTGTACAAGTTGGCTGATTGTAAACTACAAACCTACTGGCCTAACTTATAAAATGCATACCTCATAATGTGGTCTTTCTGTATTTTTTGTGTGGGCTGGTGCTGCAGTCTGTCTTCCAAATGCAGCTGCCAACACTGTGACCCACCAGGAAGAAGGAAGTGTTTTACTGTTAATGAGCCTGAACTGAGAGAGATCTTTCAGGAAAACTCCCACCATAGTTGACACCATTGTTCCTTCTTGTTTACTTTACCAGTTCTCTTGTGATGTGATAATCAAATCCATTTGCTTATCCCATACTGGAGCCTGACTCATGGGACAGATGCAATTATTTACTCCTCTGTTAGATTAGTGACTTAATTAAAACAACACCATCATCACTTCTGCAGTGTTTCAAGAAGCATCACTACAAATATCCCTGATGTTGCAAGGTAATAGAGCAGGAAATCTGTCACGTCCATTGTCACTGTACATAATCACCTTGTTATACTCTTGCAATTAAATGAACAGCTAATTCTTAAATTTAAAACACTGTATGCTCTTCCTTATCAGCTTTCTACTGTTTTAAATATATCTTGTATTTTTCCTCAATACCCTTTTTATCCTGTTTTTATGTCTGCCTTCAAAACCACTAAGAGCTTTCAAAATGACGTGTACAGCTCAAACATGTTCCAAAATGATGCCTTTGGTAACACTTCTGTTTTCTGTAAATTTTATTTTGAGACCATTGAGTGACAGAAAATAAAATTCCCTCTCTAAACTCTGTGGATTGGTTTGTAGGAGTAGACACTTCTCTCTGTTCAATGGTTTCTTACTTTGATCTCACAGCTCACCCACCTGTTCTTGTAGAACGGTTTTCCAGATTGCTAGATTTAATTGCTCACTTCAGGATAATTATGATAGAGAACAATTCTGAAAGAACGCATGTTCCCCTTCAGCCTGAAATTCTGTGTAGGCATTCTTGTCTCCAATTAGCAGCACTGACAGTCACCTGAATGTTAAATTTAGACAAAGGGCTCTTCCAGGTTTTTCATAGAGATGTGGCATAGGATTTTGCTTATTTGATGGAAACCTAGATAGACATTATGGAGGTTGACAAATTGTCAAAAGGTGGAGAAAATTTAAAAGTAATATATCACAAAAGCTATGTTATAGAATTATTTAAATATGCCTATTTTAGAAATTATAATTATATTAAATTGTGTCACTGAACCCTACTCAAAAACTCCTCCATGTTTTAAACAGTTACTTAAAAAAATTAGCAAATGGAATATAACTATATCTCAGTGGGATTATAGAAGGTTAAGATGACACTTTACTCTTATAAATGCAGGGTAAGAGATCTTCAACTTGGAAGACATAAAAGAGTTTCATTATATACTCAAAGTTTCTGTTTAACCATTCAGTAGAGGCTGCATCTCAATTGATGTCAGAGTGATAAAAGATTTATATTGCAAAATGTGTGTATAAAGCATAGTCTCTAGTGAGATTGGAAAGTGAAATGATTTATTCGTTATCATAATTTAAATGTCATCAGTTAAGTTTAAGAGACACATTTGCCAAACTGTGTTAATTCCTACAGTCTTATCAACAACAAAGCATTAAATTTGTTGGTGACATGTAGAGGCAAAAAGCAAAAACAAATACATTTTCAAAGAAAATCCAGGCTATTGAAAAAATGTGGAGGTCTCCCTTTTACTGTTTTAACTCTAACTTAAAATATAGATGGAGCTGACTAATGTACACTCTTTAAATGGGAAAATAAATTAATTCCCAAATGGCTTCTGTAGAGATTTAAGATACTTTTAACTTTTAACATCCTAAATCAGTTTCTAACTCTTGATTTGATTCTAGTATAACCCAAATATTAAGATTAATCTAAATATATATTTGAATATATATTTGACAGCTGAGCTTTGAATAATTGCATTCCTGCAAGAATTTCTCAGAACACATCAAGTATAGCAGAAAATGAAAAAGTTTTGAAATTATTTCCAGGGTTGTTGCATCTTGTTTCTGCCCATTTTATTTCATGCCAAATGTCCTACAACGTCTACACAAGATTTTTCTACCTTTTCTACTGAGACACTGAGAACTTTGTGGCATATTTTTATATTAAATGTAGGTTCAAGCCAAGAGTAAAGCCATGTATTTTATTTGCAACTTGAGTAGCAACATTATTCTATGATACTAATTACTGTGACTAAATTTTCCTTGTTTGTCATTCTTCTGAATTCATTTGGGTTTTTTCTGAATTAACGACATAGCACTTGTCTCATTTCGTAGAAGGTGATACAATCTTGAAATCTTATTATGCAGTTTAAGTAGACATTTATTTCTCTTAGAGAGTGATCACTATTTAAAAGGAGCACTTGTTATTCAAATCTAATGTGACTTTTGTGCATACATTAACTTGGTGTAAACCAGGACAGGAGACTACAAATTTTCAGTTGTCTTACTTAACAATCTTTACCTGCAGAAAAGAATACTAAAAATTTAATTTCAGTAATTATATGGGAATGTTTATATCTATATTACAGATATAAATGGATGACTAGTGTCTTCTCTCGATATTGTTTTCTTTCTTGTCAATATATATGTAATATTTTATGAAACAAAAAAATCACTTCTTTTTACCCAGAAGAGCTTACTCCCACCGTATGACAATATTGATGATTCTTAGCTGGTAAAGCAGTAGTTTTATTTTTTCTAACCTTTCAGGAGACAATTTAATAACTAGTCATTATTTTAAATTTGGCTCCAATAACAGCACAAATATTTACCTCTCAGCTTCTTTGTGCTACCTTTTTGAACTTTGTATTATAGGCACAAAAGCAATGTCAACTGTGTTAAATAAGAAATAGATTTGAGTGCATACACAGTGGGTTGTATCAATCTCTATTTTGAGATTATCATTAGCACTGACCATGTAATATAAAGCCAATATAAAAATACCTGTACTCAAAGAAACTAACATTTTCTATCTAAACTCAGTTTTAAATAGGAAAGTGGATGAGTTTCTTAAAATAAAAGGAATCCCAAATACACATTCCCTTAAAACGAGTACTAGATTTTCAAAGTCACTCAGATTTATGTGGATAATGCATCTTTCATCTTATACAGAACACTTACAAAGGGAATCACGCAATTTGAAAATTACCAGATATTTTTCAGTCTTCTAGAGGTATAAAATCTCAAATGCTTAGTTCAACATCACACCTGGTCCTCTGACAGATGATCCAAAGACCTGAACAAATGCAGATTTTATGAAATTTTTTTTGCATGAGACATCTTGAAGTTTTGCTTATACTGATGAAATTCTTTAATTGAGTAAGATCTTTGTGGTTTAAGCTCAGTTTTCTCTGAATGCAACATTAACTGAAAATATAATTAATATTTTCTTATAACTAGTATTTACTACAGCATAATTTATAGTTTTTGCAGCTTCAGATAAATCATAAAAATATTTTAATTTATCTCTGAATCTTCATCAAGTATTTTTAAAAATATTCAATATTTAATTACGAGAGAAGCTCCATTATTAATTCTTAATTGAATGCTTCTATGAAAGAAATACTTTAGGTAAGCTTTTCTAATATAAAACTTAATTCCCAAAAGGTAGGCTTTCAATTTTCTTGGCAGAAAGGGAAAATGTGTATGTGAAGAAGAACAAAGGGAAGCAAAAGGATAAAGGATGACAAAGAAATGCAGCAATTATAAATTAATACAGTTTTGTAAAATAGGAGCCGAATTTACCAACAGAATCTTTTACCCACTTTCTCCTTCAAGACAACTGAGGAATGTCTCTCCCCTAAGACAACTGAGAGAACTGGAAGTGGAAGACTAAAAAAATTGCATTTGAATTGAATGATGTGAAAAACCCCTGTAAAAAACATTTTGTCTTTACTCATGCTTCATGTCCCACCAGGTTACAAAGGCCACCCTCATGCATTGTTATTTCCATTACAGCCCAATGCATTGCTAATTGCTCATCAGGGCAAGAGAAGGGAAAGGTAGGCTTGTTTTCAAGACACTGTGCTGAGTAATCCATATGGAGTAGTGAAATACAATTCATGTCTAAGACAAACAACTTGAGGTATATATTATTAATAAAAACTGTACACAGTATGGCTGGAGTCCTATTTTCTTATTGATAGATCACAGATGTTGGTGGGTTATTTCTTTCTCTGAGTGAAAAGCAGGACACTTTCCTAGCAAAAAAGAACAAAAAAGAATTTATGTTTTGTAATTTATTTGTGGCAAAAATTCTTGCTTTCCTCTGTTCAAGCAAGTAACCCTGGCACTTTAATATCTAACATCAATCCAGATAGACTTTTTATGCATTAGATCTGCTTCACAAATCCATGAGAAACGTTTCTATACAGAACACTCTTTATCCAATCTTCTGCTCTCTCTAATAATTTTTTCTCTTTGGGACAGCAGTTAATCTAAGATGCTGAGAAGACTGAAAGACAAGTAACACCTTGAACAATGCAGAATGATTTTTTTCCTTTCCCTGTGATGAGCACTTTTGCTGGAGGACTGGGATCACCTCTGAGGATCTCCTCTGTACTTGCTTAAATATGTCCAGGGCCTTATGCAGGGGCCTTCACAGCAGGATGCAATACCAAAAGTGGGGTTTTCCCCATACTCTGTGCTCTGTGTTCCTCTCCCTACTCACTAGACTGTAAAAATATGGTTTCATCTGCTCTTACACAGTTCATCCTATTGTTAGAACCAGAACTGGTTCTGGTTCCACCAGATATCTTTTCTGATTAATATGCAGTATAAAACCTGATTTCCACAGACAGCTTTCATATCTATTCTTTATGCTTTATGTATTGTTTCTAAGATATTACTAGCAAGCTGACCTCCACATCATTTGTGCAACTATTTAAAATTTATGCCTTTGAAGTTACAGATTGATGACATATTTATGCTCTATTTATGTTGTGTTAAAAAACATATACTGTTGCTGTTATGATGTTAACATTTTTTTTTCATGGTTTAACCCCTATAAACAGCTAAGTACCACACAGTTTCTTGGTCAACCCACACAGTGTGTTGGTGGAGAGAAACAGAAGCATAACACTGTGTTGAAATAAAAGCAGTGTAATAAGAAAGCAAAGGCTGTGCATGCAAGAAAAGCACAACAAGAAATTAATTCACCTCTTCCCATTGGCAAGCCATCCCCAGGAGAGCAGGGCTGCATCAAGTATAATGGTCACTTGGACAGACAGATGCCAGCACCCCAATTGTCCCCTCCTTCTGCTTTCTTCCTCTCAGTTTTTATTGCCAAGCCTGATGCCACATGGTATGGAATATCTGGTTTATTTGGGGTCAGCTGCCCCTGCTGTGTCCCCTCTTGTGCACCATTTTGCACAACACCAGCTTATTGCTGCTGAAATGAGGTGGGGTGAGGAGCAGAGAGGTCTTGAGTCTGTTCAAGAACTGCTCAGTAATAACAAAAGTACCCCTGTGTTATCAACATTGTTTTCATCACAAGTCCAAAGCATAATCCCATACAAATCCCTATGAAGGAAAATAGCTCTAATGCAACCAAAATAAGTACAGTGTTAAAAAATGTTTCCTTCACCATGCTAATTATTTTACTTTAATAAGCCTATCTGGGATAAAGATAAGGAAATTTTAATTATGCCTTGCTGAGTATGCTTTTTAATGAATGAAAAAAGCTGCTGCCTTAGCTGCACACCATGATTGAATGACCTGGCCTCTTTGACACACAGAATCACAACATCAAATCTGGATCAGGACAAAGCCAAGGTGCAGCAGGCATGGAAATGGCTCAAAGCTCCAATGGGGAGGTGTAGACTGGATATTAGGAAACATTTCTGTACCATGAAGTTGCTCAAACACTGTAAAATGATTCCTAGAGAGGTGATTGGTGCTCTGAGCCTGTCAGTGTTTGAGAGGCATTTTGACAATGTCTTTAATAACTTACTTTAGTCTGTTCAGCCCTGAATTGGTGAGGCAATTGGATGAGACAAAGCTACCTTCTAATTGAAATTGTTTTAATCTCTCTTATTGCTTCAAAGAAGTGCAGTTATTTTCTGGATTTTTAATTTTTTTTTTATAATTATATTACTAATCTACACACAATTTTATTTTATCAGTAAAGATTAAAATATACTCTTATGGGTATTATTTTTAGTGTTGCAGAAAAATAATCAGAAAGCATGTATGAAATTTATTATATAAATGTGACAAAGTAAGTATACTTATATTTAACCCTACTTCTTAAAGACAAGGAATTTATGATTATGCATCTTTCATTACTCATTGTTCTCACATGAACTTTGTCTACAGTCCTGTTTTAATTTCAGTTTATATTATCTTCCTTTTCTTGCTTAGATAAAAGGATGTACCTACCTATATTTTTGGATGAGTCAAATTCTCATTTTTCTGTCTCAGATTCTAGCTTTAGGCTTCTAAGGGTAGCCTCCCTATAATTTCTGTTCTAGTTATTTTCAGGAAATCCTTGTCAGCAAGAAGTTTGCTCTCCCAGTCTTCTTGGACAATTACCCAGGAACTGGTGAAAATTTCAGTCTTAGTATTTATTTATCTCAAGAAAACAGAAATAATAAGTTACTCAGATCTCATATTTCAGCTGACATCACCAGCTATGACTATTTGCTGCCTTGGGTGTATAAATTGCTTATTTAGAAGTGATTTGATACAATCCCAGTAGATAAAATTAACTTTGATCATCCAAAGGAAGAAGTTTTTTGAAATATACTTATGTGAGATTCTGAGGAAAAAATATATTATATTGGCAAGAAGAATGAATGTCTGCAGAGTGACAATTCAGTGTCTCGACTGTAGGTGTCAGTTAGCTATATGTATCACCACATTAAAAAAAATTTAATCTCTTTCACTAAATTGCTTCAAAAAGACCATGACTTTCATTGGGTTGCATAAGATGTACACCACAAACCATGTACAGTAAAAGAGGAAATATGCCAACCAGGAAGGGAATGGTGATAAAAATGCAATTGAGGTGCAAATGAAGTGTTTGGGTCCTTCATCTAAAGGCATTTTATAGTAAAATTGTTGCTGTTGAAAGAAGGCACTCCTGCAGCTAACACATGCAACAAGCCTACCCTACCAAAACTATCTATTGACAACTGGGAGCACGAAACAAAGCTTCCACTTAACTTATGGTGCTTTGAGCACATTTGAAACCACCTGTAATGTATTCAGCTGAAGTAAAGGCCAAAGGTGTATGTGAAAAGTTGTCTGATATGTGGAAGTTAATTATCTTGTCTGTGGAACACCATTCCTTTCAGCAGGGAATTTTAAACTCATGTGAAGTTTTGCAATTAATGCAAACAAATAGTTTAATTACAGGCTGCTGTCATTGACAATGTGCGTAGGAATGGTTATATGCCCTGTAGGATTTAAGCAGCTTGTCAGACACAGTCAGAAAGACAGATTTATTTTTTTTAAAGACCACTGAGACATAAACATTTAAAGCAACTATTTAACATTTTTTTCAAGTCTGAAATATGCCAAAGTATTTCAGGGTGTTTAAAATAACTTAAAATAAAAATTCAATGTCTATCAAACATAAAATAAACTAACATGACATCTCAAAATGTCAAATTAAGGGTGAAAAATTGAAAGTCTGTTTTCAAAAATACATCTGTGACTTTTCTGTCATGAGAGCAGAGGTGGTATACCTACCAAAGAAAACACCAAAAAATTCCACCCAACAATTCTATTCCTTTAATAGAAACAGATTTCATGCCTGTAAGGAGAGGGTAATAATCTTATTTCATAAGACAAGAGTATTATGGAAAATTATGCTGAGAAAATGAAGAGATTAATGAAGATGATATTGAAAATTATTGAAACCTGAAAGAGGTGTGTCTTTCTTTGCTAGCTAGTACAAAAATGACACTCAATTAAGCAAGCAAATACTCTCTGGTAGTATCTCAGTCTTGGAAGGCAATGCTCAACAGAACTTTCTACACACCACTTTTATGAATCTTCATTCTCAGTTTTTTTCTTTTCAGCAAGTAACTGGGAAGTCAAAAAAGAATACCCAAAATAACTTCAAATGAATCAACCATTTATTTCTGACTCTTTTTATCATTGCAAAATTACATTTTCCCAAACACTTAGACTATAAGAGGATTTATTCCTTATCTTTATTATGCAATTTCACTGATATTGAAATATTTTTATGATTTATTAATAGATTTTTCTGCATATTTAGATGTCAGATTTTTGGAAAGGAGGATTAGATAAACAGAAATGAGGAGAAATTTACTCAGGAATGGAAGGTTCTCAGGACTAATTACATGCCTTATGAGGAGGTCTTGAATATCCATTTGAGATACCTGAGTTAAATGCTTCCTTGAATTTTGTAAGATTCAGCAGAATACTCATTTGTATCAGAAACATTAACACTGCATCCTAAATTCTTGCATAAGTCTCAGAAGTATTTCTCAAATTTCACTCTGTTGTCCTTAATCAAACTATGAGATATTGGGACACAAGTGTAGACTGATTTTTGAAATTATGTATTTAGATTTATCTGTCCCAGAACAGAAAACCAGTGTCAAGAAATATCCACTTTTACAATGAGATGGGTGCTGTGCAAATCTAGGAAGGGCAATATAGAGGCAAATGGAAGTGAAATAAGAGAGACAAGATATTTGGTTCCTTCTATCACAGTAATTTCATATTTTTACGCAAAATTATCAAAATTTATTTTTAGAATTAATTTGAAGTCCATCATTTGGATTCTGTTGACATCAGGCAAGGAACCTTACATGTCAAACACACATAGGTGGAATTCTCTTTTGGAGCAGGTGGAAACATGGTGATATATTTGGGAAAAATACACATTGGTGATGGAGATATTCAGTTTATCCTTTCTTCACTTTAGAATGAGAATTTTCCTTTAACTGTTAACAAATAGATATACTGTGTGAGACAGCATGGCCTGAAGGGAGCCAAATGCACCTGTTCCAGTAATTCCTGTAATTGTGAGGTTATGAGTAGTTCAGAGAACTTTTCTTACTCTTTTGTGTTATTCTGCTTTGTGTGAAATACATGAAAGCCTCATCCAACCCAGAGAGAGAGGGTAAGAAAAATATTAATTTTTATGGTTAGCATCAGCCCAGGAGTTATGGAGTTCACTTACAGGGTGGCAAGACTTGTACCTCTTTTTAGGTGAATATTTTAACTCATGACTATTAAATATATGGTAAATGAACAGTTTAAATGTAAATAAGGAGTAGGGTTATGGGAAGGTGATATTGTGTCACTGACCTAGAGTTTATAACTGACTGCAAGAACTAGGAAAGGTCCCAAACCTTTATATTCCCAAAAGGAAATGTGTATGTGGTAATTTCCTGGATAAAAGAGAGTAACTGAAATTTCCACCTCTTACTAAATTAGGGAGATATTTATTTGCATTTTGCCTCTCTTCCTCTCCCTGACACACTTTTTATACCTCACAGAAATGTTTCACTGCTTCAAGAGATTTAAACAAGCTCAAAAGTGAAAGATAATGTCATCACCGGTTTCAGCTGCACCTCAGTTAATGTCTTTAATGTGTTCTCATAATGGGTTCAGACTATTTCTTTAGTATGGTCTTGAAAATGCTTCAAAGTTTGAATTCCTAATTCATATATTATTTTACACCTAAATAACCAATCTACATCTGTAATTAATTTCAAACTATTATTGAACATTTATCAGTCTATACACTTATAATTTAAAAGATGTGAATATCTGATCTGGGCACAGAAATGGAAGATGACAAATTTTATAGGGGTTTTTATCTCACAGGCATATACAGGAAATCAGAAATGGTTTAAAAATTGTTCATTTAAAGCAGTGGATGAACTTTTCTGCCAAGAAATTGATGCTTTTATTTCTGTGTTTATAAAATATTTGTCATAAACTGTTTAGTTATCTCCTGAAACATAATATAACCTCCAGCCCTCACATTTTCAAAGTGTTAAACCAAACATGTACTCAGTCATTCTAATACAAATAGCTTTTATTGCTATCCTTTCAAGATGTCTGATAATTTACATTTTTTGAGCACATACAAACATTAAAATGAAAGTTTGGCATAAAATGGGGTAAAATGCAATAATGTAATGGGAAAAAATAATCTGCCTGACTCAGCCTCAGTTCCTGGCCCTTCACAGGGCTCAAGAAGCCTTTGAGCAATGCTCTCAGGCACATCGTGTGACTCTTGCATTTCTCCTGTATAGGGCCATAAGTTGAATTTCAATGACCCTTGAGGGTTTCCTCTGACTCAGGATGTACTGTGATTCTGGGATTTGTTGTTCTCTGATTACAGATATAGTGCGTTATAAGAGATTTTCAAATTCAGTTTGAATTTGCTATTTCTCACAATATTAATGCATAAGTGACCTCTGAAAAGTAACTTTTCTTGTTGAGTGACAAATTTTCCAAGTTGTGGTAGAGCCTTAGTTTTTTCCTCAGATATTTTATAATGCAGCAGCTAATCTATTTATTCTGGAAATCATTCCAGAATCATAGAAATAAAGATTGGAAGAGACCTTCAGATAGCACCCCATTGCCACAGGATCTAGATCAGTTGCATTTAGGCTATTCCTGGTAAATTATTATTTCCTTTTAAAACAGCTTTAGTATAAACTTTTGGTTTTCATCTTTTGTGGATACAAATTCAGTTATAATCCAGAATCACATATTAAAAGTGTTGTTTCCCTTCACTCTCCCGAGTAAGAAAAATGACACCTCGGCTTCACAGAATTCAGAAAATAGATCTAGGAATACTAAAGCCACCTGTCATCAAATTGCATAGCTTGCCAGAAATAAATATTGATTCTTATCATAAAATCAGTACAGCAAAAGGAAATCAAAAGGCAAAGATCTATTGGCAATTGCAATTTTTACAATACTAAGGAAAGCTGACACCCCTTCTGCCCCCACTCCCCAAACTACAAGATAATTTTCACAGGAAAAACAGACTTATAAACTATTAAAATGAATATTGATGTGTATGTAGGGGGCTATTCCTTTTGCTTCGATAAGAGTGGTAAAATTTGGAGAGCAAATACTAACTAGGTCAGCAATATTTGAGATTTTATTTAAAGAAACACTTTCTTTCCTGGCATATGCTTCAGCTCCAGGATATTTCCAAGATATTTCTGAGATAACATCTGTTGTTAGGTATCTAAGAATTAGTGTTAATCTTCAATGACTTTGTTCACATAATGATTATATTGGCATTAATTTTTTCTATATTGTTCATCCTGTCTTGTGTTCTTACCCCAGCTCAGGGTTAAACATTTCTTGTTATTCAAATATATCTCTCTTTAGGCTCCTGCCAGAGAGGTGGGCATGAGCACTTGTAAAATTTAGTTTGCACAGTGTGTTTAGATGCTTTCTTGAGCTATTGCCTTCTAATGAGAGATAATTAATTATATCAAGACTTACTTATGTGTCTCTTTGCTTTTAATTTCTATAATAATTTCTATCAGAAGGTAGATCGCATAATTTTTGTTCAACCTTTCTGTTTTGTTGCTGGAATTCTCCCTGCAGGAGAGGACATCTACTTCCCTGTGCATTTCATGTAGGGCACAGCTAAGTGAAAGCATTGTAAAATAAGTGATGTATGGTCAAGATATTTGATATTTATATTCAGATCTCCAATTGCTTCTCCACTCTTTTGCACAGAGCCCTGTATTTCAGGCTCTTAGAATACTAATCTGAGATCTTCCTCTTCATTTAAAAATACTTTCATTTTTTTAAACATGAACCCAATGCAGAAGGCTGATGCCACAAAGAAGCAATTTCTGTGTCATAGTGACAGAAGGGAGGGGTGTTTCACAGAAAATATTTAAATTCTTTCCAGCAACACATTTTTCTCAGTAAAAGAACCCAAAACACCTTCACCCAATCGAATAGTATTAAGGAGCCTGTCAAAAATTCTCTTCTCACTTTTCCTTGATCTTTGTAATGGTATCAACAATATTCACTGGTTCTATTATTTACTGACTACTGCCTTTTGAAATAAAGGTAATGCTAACATACTATTTTCAATAGAGTTTTCTAAACAACCTACACTGTTGAATAAAGTTATAATTTCCTTCATCATTTTAATGAATGACCTAACTAAAAAGTGTATGAGGGTTTGAGAGTATTTTTTTTTTGTTTGTGTGTTACTTGTGTGATTTCTGCTTGGAACATTCATCACAGCAAATCTTCATCTCTGTAGTTTTCAATCATCACTAGCTTAACACATATAGCACTCAGAAATTCATTAGCAATTTATTTGTTCTGGATTCTCCTCAATAGGTTAATCCTCAGGTGTAGAAGAAGAGATTATAGGTAACCTTGCCCCTATAAATCACAGTTGTACTAATTACCAAAGAAGAGGAACAGCCTTGCCCTTAATGGGTCACAGATGTGACTAATGAAGGTAAGTGTGATAAAAGGAGTGGGTTGGCTGATCAGGGGGATTTTGGAGGCAGAGACTGTGGAGAAAGAGGACCTAGAGGAGCCTTTAGGAAGATGGAATTATCCGGAGAGACACGAGGAAGAATAAACAAGGAAGAGTACAGTAAAAGATCTATTATGAGGTCTGTCTGGGTCTGATGGAGTCCCAGTTGAGCTGGGGGAAAGCCTGTGTTCAGAGTCTGCAAACCAATACTTGCAGTCACAGTCCAGCAGGAAACAGCCAGCAGTCAGTCTGCAGTTGGATGCTGCAGTAGGAACTTGCTGTAGTTATTCAGGATGGCTAAGTTGTGAAGAAGAATAAACTGGGACCCTTTTTGTGTTGTTAAATGAGAGTCTGTGCCTTGGCTCACTTCTACCCCTAACAAGAGGTCTGCTGCAACACTTGTGCAATTAGATCACCGAGAGTCGTAAGAACATTACACTCAGAATGTGTTGACATTTGAACCCTGAAACTGTTCATTTGCAGGCATACATGCTCCTGGAATGATACTGCCCCAAACTATGGCCTGAGCCCTATTTTGTGTACCACATACTGTGTAGTTACCTTTTCCTTAGCATATCAGTTGGAGTTGGGATAATCATCATTATTTCTTTTATGTTTGTGGTGGCTCAATTGTGTTGAAGTATCTGTCTCAAACTTATCTTTGCCTAGAAGTTGCCTTAATATGCATAAAAATCTCAGAGGCTTAAAAAAGTATTATCAGATGGTTTTCAAATCCTCCTACCCTCAGGGATTTCTCCTTATCTTGAGAGGCAAGTATGTGCTTTTTTTTTTTACATTATTGATGTCCTTGGAAAATAAGAGTGCTATTTTATTTTGTCATTTAATTTTGTTGTTTTAAAGTAAAATTGACAAAAGTGTGGCTGAAAAAAGTGGTAGATTTGCATTTTTCTTTTCTTTTCCTTGCCTTTGGACAGTTATTTAATACATCCTAATTTCCATACCTTTCTGGGTTTTTTGTTTTCCAATATTGCAAACATTATTAATGTAAATTTTTAATTTGTCTTCCAACACTGCTTATTCCTGATCTCAAAAACCAACTAGAACAGAATGGATATCATAATTTGCTTCTGAGTAAAAAGTTTTGAAGCAGACAGTATAATATTCAGTGGCTGTCTGACCATAAAGGGATGTTAGAAAGTAAGATGGGCTGATAATACTTCAAGGATGCCTACAAAAATTCTGGAGAGGGACTTTATAAATATGCCCTGTCTAGTGATAAGGCAAGGAGGAATGGCTTCAAATTGAAAGAAGGTGGATTTAGATATCAGGTATATTAGGCAGAAATTCTTTTCAGCTGTGTAGGTGGTGAGGCACAGAAGCAAGTAGCCCAGAGAATGGGATGCTCCATCCCTGGCAGTGTCAAGGTCAGGTTGGATGAAGCTCTGAACAACCTGGTCTAGTGAAAGGTGTCTCTGTTCATGCCAGGGGGAATTGGAACTAGATAGTCTATAATGACCCTTCCAACCCAAACCATTATTTAGTTCTGATTCTGAGGTCCATAAAATAAAACCTCAAATCAGATTTCTCCTACTTCATAGAAACTACATTAAAATGCCCTTATTAATTGCTTATTTCTCTTCTCTTTAATTTCCTTGTCCAACACTTCTTCTTTAAGAAGCTGCTGAGTGACTTTTTTTTAAAAGTTGCAAGTGGAGGTGAAAATTATATCTTTTCATGATGCCTTCCCTCCTTCCTTATCTGACACTGTTGGTTATGTATGTACACAAGGAGATGGATTAGCAAGCAAATATAGTTCAAAAGACTGCTTCATGTCTTAACCACCATGACTGCATTTTGAAGCCTACATCCAAATGACAAAAGGCTCTGAATACTTCTAAAATGTTTAACTTTGTATGTAGGGAGGAAAGGCATGTAAGCATGGTTAAACAGAGGAAGAAAAAATGTGGATAGAATATGCCTTCTTGATGATCAGGGAAGTTTTCTTTGGGTTTTGGTGAGGTTTGTTTTGTTTTTGTTGTGTTTTTGTTTGGTTTTTTGGGTTTGTTTTTTTTTTTGGTTTGTTTATTTTTTGTAATTTTTTTTTAATTTGGTAACAGGACTTTTCATAAGTGATGATCAGGAGATGATGAAGAGGATAAGAAAGTGGGGCAGGATAGAAAAAACTCTTTCCAAAGCAAAACTTATTTGCTTTAATTTGTCTCTTATTCCTCCTTTTAAATTTGTCTCTTTCTTCCAACCATTCAACCATTACCTTCCTCTATAAATAGTTACATTTCCTCATGTTATTTCAGGTTTGAATTGTCCTCCGAGTTCATTCTCAAACTATGTCCAAAATTGAAGTTCCATTTTGATTTTAATCCTTTTTATACCTCAAATAAAGAAAAGAATTTTTTTTGAGTTATCTACATAGGACAGGTAAATTAGAAAGTCACTAGACATTAATGGTCAGATTACATAACCCTATGTCAAAATAAAGCAAGTAAAGTTAAATCTTTTACAAAGTTTAAAGAAAATCCATTGACTTCTGAAATTGAAATGTTCTTATTTGATGTTTAATTTGTAGAATTTTGGCACATTCAGTTCTCACTTGAACTGCATGGAGTCCTTGTAAAACACCTGCCTACAGAAATTCACTTGCTTAAAATACTTAAATTTCCTGCAAAGTATTATGACTGCATCTGCTCCTACAGCACTCCTGTTAAAAGTCTTGACAGTTTGGAAATCACTTGTCAAATTGCCTCACAGCAGTTTGAGGTATGGTGGAACTATAAAAGTATTTCTCAGATGCAAAGATTTGTAACAGGGTGTTGTTACAGCTGATATTCTGATTCCCAATGACAGATTTGTTCTTATTAGTACTTTTCCAAAAGGGGTGCTCAGGTTTGAACTTGAATGAAGTTCAAACTTTCTCCCAGAAAGATTTGTCTTAATGACGAAAATAGCTTCTTGTATATTTCTAGTGATTTTTTTTCCCTTTTTTGATGTAAAATTTGTTTTACTGTGAAAAGTCAGGGTGGTTAGTAGGAGGTGTGTGTCAGTTTTAATATTGCAGAAATATGCTACAGAAATGAGAAGAATTTAAGGCAAAACACACAGGAGTTGAAGGTCATTTAGTGCCATTATATGTGTCCTTAAGAACAGCACTTAACCACCCACTAATTACAAAGTGATAAAACAAGTTTTATTACAATTGTACTATGTTCTAGTATAGATTCAAAATAGTGATATTCATGATCTACCTGTTATAAATATTTTATCCATTCACATACACACACAAACAGACATTAAGGAGTATGTACAAAGATATTCTTGTGAAAAATTGTAAATAAGATTTAGAGAAATGCTCACATATAATGCTTTGACTCTAATGGGTGAAGGGTTGAGCCTTGAGAAGTAAGGATATCACCCCAGGCTGTCATCAGTCGGCAGTGCTCTGAGTATCACAAACTCTCCAAATAAGTTCTGAGATGCATCTCACTCAGAGAAAAATGCTGGTGCTGCCCACTGTGGTCCAGAAGAGCTCAAAAAGTTTCACTTAGGACTGCTGTTTGTAGGGTCTCAAGATGATTGCTTTAATCATATGTAAATTTTCCAGCCTCAGGTGAGTAGTTACAGACCTGACTTTCAAAACAATTGGAAATTGTTTCCAGTACCTAGTGAAATTGTTTTCAAAAATGTCAGCAGCAATAATATCGTGACTCTTGGGCTATGGCTCAGGTACAGAATGTTCCCACATTGTCATGCAATGACTGATTATTCCAGCTTTTGGTCTTCACCATAGAAATGCAGCCAGTGTTGCCCTGGTGCAGTCAGTGCCATTCCTGTGTTGCCATACTACCCAACTCATTACACAAATCTCAAGGGTAAAAAAAACTTGAAGATCATACAGAAACCTGAGAAAAATGAAAGGAGGGTTAGGATGGGGTGGGCTGGGGTTGGATGGGTAGATACACATCGTCACATCTTCTTAGTCTTGAGATTTATCTGTCTTCAGAGAAAAGCCAACCTGCCAATTAGGAAAATAAAAAGTATCAAAGTAAGAAGTAAAAA
Organism: Erithacus rubecula; assembly: GCF_903797595.1. Classification (NCBI taxonomy): domain Eukaryota; kingdom Metazoa; phylum Chordata; class Aves; order Passeriformes; family Muscicapidae; genus Erithacus; species Erithacus rubecula. Next base: position 40,420,328 of record NC_136685.1, read on the forward strand.
AAAAAGGATGATTGAACTGTCTCTATTATTGCTCATTGCACCTTCTGAACAGTGAGGTTCTTATATCCATAAAATGCACTATGGTAAGTATTAGAATAAACTTTATACATGACTTAAATTTGAGCTTCCATGAGGAATCAGTTTTGCAGCTCGAATAAGACTGAAATGTTTCATATCTTCAAACCAAACTATAATATGCCTAATTAATACTTTTGACAGAATTAGTGCAATCCTTTGCTTAACTGACAATGAATTTACCCACTGGGTAACTTTTTATAGCAATAACCTGATTTCAGTTCTTGATGAGAAGTAGTGGAAAAGACTGTGTATAAATTTGTGTTCAACTCAAAGAAAGAATAGCAAATAGTTGTGCAGGTGTCTTCTAGCAGATCAAGGAGAGATTTTTATAGTTTTATGCAGAGATACTTGCAGTCTGCATGGCTGATAGCATACACTGATGATAGCTGAGAATGAGTACATTGCAAATAAAACTCTTAATATACTCAGGCATTTTAGGACCTTTGTAAATCACATGGTTTCACTACTTACATTTCCAGGAATTAAGTACTGAAGTTTACATTTTGCAAGAAAACTGAATCATTCTTTTTTGGCTAAACCGAAGTAAACCAGAAGGAGTATTGCTGAAGATAGCTGGTGGTACCACTTGTGCACATGAGGAAAGCAACAAATCTAAGATTGGGTGTAAAGCATCTTGGAAGGTTCAATGGCTTGATCCTCTCATATACAAGCTATGCCCCACCAGTAATTCTGATGTAACCCAAAATTTTATAAAGACTAAATTCTTCCAATTAGTAAAGAATATAAAGGATAAGTCAAATTTCCAGCTCATTTTTGGTTTAAAATTTATGGAAATAATGCACAGGCGACGAATTTTGAACTTTCATTGTGTTGGAATTTGTGGCTGTGCAAGAAATTTTGAACTTTCCTTTTGTTAGAATTTGTGACTATGCATTGCCCCTTAAACACAGAAGTTGAGTAAGTTACTATTAAAATATTTTACCACATTCATTTCTTATGTATTCCAGAGAATGGATATTCTGGGAAACTGCTGGTGATTGCAGTTTATGATGCTTTGTCTACTGGAACAGCTAATAAATTAAGCTGGTTTCAAAATGTCTACAAGAAAAAAAGTTTGTGGATTCCATTAGTATAAAAGTAGAATAACAGAATAGTGAATTATGTCTAAGGTTTCCTTTCCTTATTTCTCTTAGCAGCTTGATAGATTGGCTTTGATTCTAACTTCTCTTCATGTGATTTATGTTTTGGAGACAAAGATTACTGAACTAATAAAGCTCTGAGCACATCAATTGTCTGTTTCTCAATGTATTTCAGTTGAAACATCACATTTGTGATTATAAAAATTGTATTTAATCATGGAGTATAACTCAAGCATTCAACTGATTTACCAAAAAAAGTATGTTTTATTCTGAATCACTTTTAGAAACTTATGGGGGAATCTTAGCATTCACTAACTAGCAAAACCCTGCCTATCTTCAGAGAAAAGCCAACCTGACAATTAGGAAAAGCACAATCATATAGCATTTTGTTACTTTATCTTTCTTTTATATACTCACATAATCATTCTAATTCCCTTCAAAATTTTTTCACTTTTATTCCTCCTTATTTTCTGTTACCATTTTATGAATTATTTTTCATATACCAACAGGGATCAGAGTTAATTCAGAAAGCTAAGACCAGTACTGTGTCAGATGCTTTATCACTATGTGAAAATTTTCCCATACTGTAGGTGTACTCACAGTCTAAATTGATTGCAATCATACTCTTCAATATCCATAGTTTATCATTAAACTTATTGCTTTCCAGAGCATGTCATAGATCTTAAAATAAATTATTCTGCATCTAAATTAAGCAGTCTAGCATTTCTGCGAGAATTTCATTGTGATTTGACTAAGATTAGTAATGGTTTTACAAAGAATAAAATAATATAAAAAATGTGTTCTGGAGAAAGGTTTATTTCATCCTTGCATTTCCAGAAGAGCAGGTTAGTCTAGCCATAGACACATGGTTTTGCAATGTGATCACTGAAAATTAATTGTGAAAAATTAATAAATTAGTTCCTAATCAGAATGCTCTGCTCAGCTTGAAGTACTATTGCAGTCACAATACAGATCTGTGTGTGTATATATATGTATATGGCTAATATATATATATATGGCTGGAACAATGTGATCCTTTAAGGTCCCTTCCAACCTAGGCTTTTCTATGATTCTGTGATTTAACATAACTTTTGAAAAGAGCCTGTATTAATCAAAGGCTAATCACACTTTTTTTGCAATGGTCTTGATAATAGCGTTCTGTTGATTATGCCATACCACTTCTCTCTTTCTTTTTTCCTGCATTAGGTTCTTAGTGCCAAAAATGAAAGCTGTAGAAATTCTCTATCAGGGGCTTCTGATCTCTCAGGTTTCACTGTCAATTGTGCTGGCAACTTTACAAATGTTTCTGAATCTCCTAGAGAATGACCTGTTGTGCCAGTGGAGAGGATGCCTGGTCTTGACCACTATTTAATTTTAATTAATTTCCCTTTCATAGTACTATATTACATCTAAAAATATTTTTCAGTTTGAAAGTAAATATATATATGTAGGTATATAATATATATATATATAATACATATATATAATATATATATGAAAGATATATGGAAAATATATGCTATTTTCCTTTAATGTCCTAAAAAAAAAAAAGAAAAACAAAAAACAAAACAAAACAAAAACCAAAAAAACCCCAAAAGCTAGGAATTCCCCAGCTGAACTCCTGACATGCTAACTAAAGAGGAGAAATTTCTAATAATAGTCCTTTAAAACAAAAAAATATGTATTTCAGACTCCTTACAAAACAAAAGTTAAAAGATACTACTTCTGGCATTATGCAGGAGGAGGCCAAGAGGAGCAACACGGAGGAGTATGGTGGGTTATATTTATTAATTTATTTTGTGTTTTGTTACGCTATTGTCATTTTTGTCAGTTTTGTCAGTTTTTCCTCTTTGTGCAGTTTATTTTGCCAATTCTAGCATGCTCTTCAACAGAACCACTGCTGATCAAAGCTGAGCCCATCAGGAATGCTCATCGTGCCTCTGTGATAAAGTATTTAGGAAAGGGTAAAAATCACTATACAGCAGGGAGATAAACAGCTCTGCAGACACTAAGGTCGGTGAAGGAGGAGGGAGAGGCAGTGCTCCAGGTGCAAATCAAACATTTCCCTGCAGTCCATGGAAGAATCCCCAGGGCAGCAGGTGGATATGCCTGGAAAAAGAGGAGCCCATGCCCTAGCAGGCTACTGGCAGGATGCTTGGGCTGTGGAGGAGAGCCCGAGCAGGAGCAAGTTTTCTGGCAGGAGCTACAGCTTGTGGGAACCTACATGGGAACTGTCTGTTTCTGAAGGACTGTATCCCATGGAAATGAGCCATGCTGGAGCAGTTGTTGGGGAATTCTAGCACATGGGAAGGATCCACATGGGAAGAATTTGGAAAGACTTCACCGCGTGGGAGGGATTTGACACTGAAGCAAGGGGAAAGTGAGAAGGAGGAAGGAGCACCAGAGACAAAATGTTATGAACAAACTGAAAATTCCATTCCTAATTCCCCTCCACTTCTTCAGGCAGGGAGGCAATAGAAGTGACAGGAAGAAAGAAGTGAAACTGACCCTGGAAGAAAGGGAGGGTAGGGGAAAAGATGGTTTTTTTCTATCTTTGTTTCTCACCATCCTACACCTCTTTTACTTGGCATTCAATTATTTTTTCCCCGCTCAAGCATGTTTTGCCTGTGATGGTAATCAATGAGTATTTTTTCTTGCTTTCTTTCTGAGACATTTCGCCTATTTTTCTGAAGAGAAGAGGGAGTGAAAAAAAGGCTTAGGGGTCATCTGACAGCCAGCCAAGGGTAACCCACCACAATATGTATGTCTGTATCATAGCTCAAAATTATGCTTGTGACATAGCTTACACATCAATTTCACTGCCATAATGGGGTGTGAAAATCAGAAGAGGGAAAATGTGATATATTTAAAATTAATTGAGAACAAGTTTAGTTAATAACTCTGAAAGTAGATACTGTGCATTTAATTAAAGATTCATCTGTATATGTTAATTTACCTAAGTACTACATTTACCACAGCATCATTTAATTCCTTTCAGTGTGTTACAAGGATATGTAGACTTAATTTTTTTAAGATTAACTGGTTTTTGAAGCATTGTGTAATTTCCCCCTAATAAATTTCTTGCGATAACTAAATATAAAATGTAACTTTTTTTTCTTTTAAGATTTTATTTTTAAAAAAATAAGAAAGACATTCTAATTCTTACTGCTAATCCAAAGTACTGACTTTTTCTTTGTTTTGCCTTTGTTAATAATAAGGTATAATGCTATTTAATCTGTTAATATATATATAATATATTAATATGAAAAAATGTAACTCTTAAACTGAGATTTTTTTATCGTGATAAATTTAAACAACATAAATTCCACCTAGTTATTGCTTTATTGCAATCTAGTGCTTTGCAGCAATTTTGTCTCTTTGACTTAAGCAAAGATATCAGAATTAATCTAGATATTTGAAGTTATCTTGTTAAAATAAGTTAATTAAATATATATGCTTTTAAAATAAGTAATCCTTTTTAATTAATTAATATTAAAATATTTTTAAATCTTGTTTAATCAATAATCCATCCTCTATGGAGATGAAATATGATAAAACAGTTTCATGTAATGAACAGCATTAGGTATTTCCAATAGCACCATATTAAAATGCAACCTAGTTCTAGTTGGTGGTACAATGTTAATTTAAAGCCAGAGATGAACAAGGATAAAAATACCATCACTAGTCAAAAATTCTAATATTTGGAGGAACTACTATATGTCTCTTGCAGTATTTACAGAGAAGATAATAACGAGAATAAGCATCATGTATGCCAAGAATAATTGCTTACAATTATTATTTTTTTTAATATCCAAATTTCTGTTATGTCTTTTCCCTCTAAATCTCCCCAAGCCAACAGATGTCACTAACCTTTGTTCAATCCTAACTTTACCCTGCTGCTTTAAGGTGGCATAGTGTCCTTTGACACACCCTGAAATAACCTTATGGCATGGAAATTAATCCTCATGCATATTTTGAAATACACATTCAACTTTGGCCCCTGTTCCTGATACAGAATGTGAACATCTAAGCTCAGCTAAATGTAAATCATACCTAGCCAATATATTATTTTCCTGGCTTGAGCTTTCATTCTGTAAGTACTCTGATGTGTCCCATAAAAGCCATATAACATTTTGCACCGATTTCAGTTAGAAATCATTGTCAGATTATGATTAAATTATATATTTGGAAATTCAAGCTGTTAGACTATTTTTAGAGTTTGCATAGACAATTGTATTTTCTTCTCTGCAATGAGATCACTGATACAGTTTTATATCACAGAATACTTCTGTGTGTATTACAGTTTGTTTTAAAAAATTACTAAGTGTATAGTGAACACACCTCTGCCATATTTTCAGTTTTATTCAGTAGTAACTTGTAGTGCATTTTTTATTTGTCCACAATAAGTACACTAGGTTGACATCTGAATTTGTAATCAAATTTTGAGATTCAAATAAAATGTCTTTGAGTTACTTGTGATTCAGATCTGCTTAAAATCAGCTAGCAGCAACATTTCCTATGATGAGATCTGTGATTAGTAGCTTCTCCATAATCTTCTTTTTAATACCACAATTTATAAACTTCTCTGTTAATGAAACAAAGGTAATATTGGTGTCTGTTATATTGATAAACATCTGCTCGAATTGCCACTGGCTTGTTGGAATCATTCATAGAACAGAGTAAAGGAGAATGCCATTGCAATCTCTGATTTAGAACCTTGTCATGTTCACCTAATTGTGCAGTTACATTCTCGTGGAAATTTTCATACACCTGACATACTTCATAATTGTTCTGTGATTCCAATGTTTATGCATGATGCCTATGGTAATATCCATTACTTCTTGATTCAACTATTTCTGCAAGTGGATTTCCTTTCTTTCATGTGGGTGCCTTTTCTTTTTTACATAATTTTTTAGTGAAAATTGGATCAATAGAATTGAAAGTGATATTTTATCCTTAGGGTGTTGACTTAAACTTTTTTACCATCTCATGGTAATCTGCCCAAATTGCCTTTGGTATAAGCATGTCATTGGCAATTATGCGGAAAATCTCAATGCTTCATTGATTTTTTTTTTTTTTTTTTTTGATGCATTATGAGTTTCAATTCTTCATTTATTTCAAAAGGCAGATGGGAAAACATATATCTGCTCCAGGGTGTGCTAAAGTGTACCCTTTGGATGATTCCTCATCTAGTCTGACTTGCCAAGACTTGTTTTCCAAATTTAGAACAGTAAGATAGGTTTTGAAGTTTGTCAGTCCTGTTTTTATATAGTCTTGCTAAAATCTTTGGCTTTCATTTAAATCCCAATCCCCTCCATCCCTCTGTTCATCTGCAGGCCTACAAACCCACAGAAAGCAGAAACTACCACTTTCTTTCCTATCTATAGAAATTCACACCTGAATTCATCTACCACTGTAAAAAGGCATTAGAGGTATACATGAGAGGTATGGCTGGATAGCTGATGCATTGATAGCAGAAGGTAATATTTCCCCTGGAACTTTTATCCTCCTCACTACATCATTGCAGAGTGAAGTGATTTGGGAAGTCTCCAGGTGCAATATGTCTGTTCCATTTATTGTTAAGTTTAGATTCCAGGTAATCACTCTTGTAGGGTGAAGAACCACCACATGCTCCTACCTCACAAACCAGGTATTTCTTTCTCAGTGGCACTAAATACCAAATTAGATTTGAGCAAGACAATTTCAGCATTTCAAAAGTTTTTCTCAGTTTAATTTTGTACCATTTTGCTCTGTTGCTGTTATATAATTGCTGATCTGCCTTTTCACCTAGTGAGAAGACCAGAAAAGTAATTAATAAACACAAGTCTCTTGCAAGTATATTTTGAAAGCTTGCCTAAAAAGTCATCCAAAGTGGAAAGCAAGTTGTTCTAACTCCCCTATCAATAACAATTGCTAGAACATTCAAAGTTTCTTAAGCTATTTTCATCAGGGAGGACTGTGTTCAGTCAGCATCTGTTAATCAGGGCCTTTTCTAGATTTAAGAGTTATTACACTTGTCCACAAGATGAGGACAAATAATTATTGTTTGATGACCCCTTTACAAACTGATTCTGTTAAAAAAAAAAAAAAAAAAAAAAAAAGCTCCTATTCTTCTATTTATTGTGCTTCTGATAGAACATTTGCTCCCTAAGAAAGTGGCCACTTTCAACATAATGTCGTGCTATTTTTTGCTGCACTTTGTGTAATACTTGATCTCAATTGCAGTCTCAAGAGGAGCTTTCTTTACTAGATAGACAGTATGTATTAGACAAATTCAACTTTAATGTGTTCTAGTCTAGTGCAATCATTCAGTTAAAATCTTACTGGATGTGTTTGTCTAATTCTTTATACATTATTCTAAAAATAGATATAATGAAGATAAATATTCATTCAAACATAAGTTTTTGTTTTTATTCTTGAAATTATTCCATAACTAATTAATCAAATAGAAATTAATATTATAATTATGTTCTTATGTTTAGAAAAAGTATGTGAAAGATATTTTATTTCATATTATTTCTGTAAAACATTTGTCTTGATAAAGCTGTCATTGAGTAACCCACTGGGATAGCTTTCCAAATGAAAAGGATTTAAAGAGAATTTTTGAGAAGAAAAGGAGGTTGTGAACTTTTGCCATGATGTATGCTGATTAAGAGTTTTTACTATAAATGCAAATAGGAGCCTAATATAGTGTTTTGAATGGTAAACATAAATATTTTTTTTACCTCAAAGAATTGTTTTTCTCCCACCATATATCTTAGCATGTAGAATTGTATAAATAAACAAGATAAAGACAACTTAAAAGACAGCCTTAGGAAAGGGCATATGCTCAGTTACATCCCTCTGAGAAAGCCGAAGTATGAAAAAAATGTTATATGTGCATATTTATTTAGTTTGTGTTTTAACGGTGTACATGTATTAAAATCCATACCCCAAGGCTATGATAAGAGGGTGATATCTCACCATCAGTACTGACATCATAAATAACTTTTTGTAATGTCGAGAGGCATCAATGGAAGACCAAATACTACATGGAAATATCACAGCATTCAATTATCCTTTCCTAACTGAAAAGAATATTAAGGAAGTGGAGGTTATTGATCATTGTACAAAAAAGAAAGAAAAAGGGAAAAATATTGAAAGAGCATATATTTATGGCCAAGACACAGGAAAGTATCAATATCATTTTACAAAACATTGGAAAAGCCTTTGCAGAATACTCTGTACACATCTGGAACACCATGCTCAAGGAGAATTCTAATCAAGCAAATGCAAAATCTGTCTTTTAAGAATATTAGACAACATATTTCAATGTACTAAAATAAATATTATAAAAGTTTCTGCCTCAGTTGATTTTACAAAATAAAAAGTTAAAATTAATATGGTTTATTCCCTTTAAATATATGTAAAGAAACAAGCAAAGTAAACAAATATTTAAAATGAAGGACTAAAGTCAGGACAGGAAAAATATTCATACAAATTTTGTAGAATTTTTTGCCTGAAATTAAGACAAAATTTCTGCTATTAGATGGGTGAAGACTTTTAATACAAGTTCGCTAAACATAGCAGAGAAGCCCATGAGATCTTTTATTCTCTGTGGGTTTTCAGCTCACTCCTGGTTTTGTCTTTTGTTTTTGTTTTTTTTTTGCTCCCCTCTGGTTCTTTCCAAAGATAAAAAATAACTAAGGATTTGGGGGATTATGAGAAAAAAAAAATTGATAACAAATGTGAAACTGGATTATTGCCATTTAAAAACAGATGGAAAACATTTCTAAATATACCCAGGAGGCTAGAAATCCTGAAAAATCCACAAATATCTCAATAATAAAAAATTCCAAACAGTATTTTAACCATTTCTTGGAAGTATTTTCATTATGTATGTAACAAAAAAAAATGAAGTTACAAAGTTTCTTCCTATTTATCAATGCCCTTATTAACCTTTTAATTTTATTTATCATTTTATAGGCTTTAACACTTTTTAACATACTTTGCACAAAGCTTCACATGAATCTAGATTAAAAAACACTTTCTGGAATAAGATGTGATTTTCTTTTACCTTAGTGAATTTGGGTGGCAAGGTTCTCTTACAGGAGGGGTGGGTTCTGTGAGGAGCTGCCAGCAGCTTCCCCATGTCCAGCAGAGCCAATGCCAACTGGCTCCAAGATGGACCCACACTGGTCAAGGCTGAGCCCCTCAGTGAAGGGAGTGACCCCTCTGTAACATCAGATTTGAGAGGGGAAGATGCTGTTGTGCAGGCAACTCTTTCAGCAGTGATTGGGTGCTGCAAAGTTGTCTCTGCAGCAGCTGCAGCACAATGTAGTGCTAAAGCATTTCCCAGCACCTGGGCTTTGATTGTCCAGTAAGAGATATCTGCAGTTCACAACTTGTGATGTATGGAATGTTGTCAGCTATATACAGAGCATCATTTAAGGTAACTCGAAGATGAAGGCAGTGATATTATTTAACAAAGGGAAATATTGCACATAACATACATTTTGATCTCTTACATACAATGATTCCAGGCAGCACTAGTTGACATCATTAAAATCCATTCATGTACTTGTCATTGCAGTTTCCATAGAAACTGGCATTGCAAAAGAAAATGGAGAAATAGGATTGAGAAACATAGAAAAATATAATTAGAAAAAAAATATAATTAAAATGAGCAAGTTGCAGTTTGCCAACATTAGACACTAAACACAGTGAGCAATCTGTGTGTAGAAATCCTGTCAAAATTAATGGCACTTGTGACAGACACAGCTGCATCAACTGCTTTGTTGCAAGTGATATTAGATTATTTATGGTACACTAGTGAATTCAAATGTTGTTTTAGTACAGTGTCATAACAGAGGGTTTCGTTTGTTTGTTTTCCTTTGTAAGGAAGGAGAGAGATTATATCCTGGGGAACAGAAAATACCTTTGAGTTTTTTACAGGCAGTGCCTCTCAAGTTCCTACTCTGCTTCTGAATGAATCAACTTTGCAAGGAAAATATCATACTGATTTTTCTTCGTAGTTAATCTTCTCTACTTTTTATCCCTATAGCACACTTAATTTAAAGCATGTCCTCGTTGTTTCACTTCATTTATTCGGCATAATAGAAATAAAACTTCTATTAATATATGCTACAATAAAGAAATAACTCCCAGCTTTACAATAAAACCAGAGGTGTTTATTATGTAATGGTATCTCTTTGTATTACTAGGAGTTGCACTCAAAATGCCAATGATTTTTTTATTAGCATCTGATATTATCAGCCCTATATTACTTGCAACCTGAAGATACTTCCAGAGCCTCAACTGGTTATGACTTGAAATATGTATAAGAATAATAGAGAGTTACTGGGAGAGAAAATTCTATTTTCTGATGGCTTCTCAGAACATGTTTTAATTCTGTACCTCTTACATCCACAGAACACCAGAGACTGCAATTTGTTTTCAATCTGTAATAATAAAAATTAAAAAAATTGATTTTTAAATTGTGAAGAGAAAAGAGAAATGCAAAACACTTTAAAAAAATTAAATTCTATGGTTACCATTTGTTACTAAAATAAGATCTGATATACAAGAATCTCTCTGCAAATATTAATTATTATATCTTGTTTGGGAATGGGAAACGGATTTTGATTTATAATGGGAAAATAAACCCCTGTATTTAAGTTTCAGGTGATTTACTGAAACGTGTCTTAACTAAAAAACCCTGGTATGCAAATCATGGTCACTAGTGTTCCTCATCTCACCCATAAGATAAAACTTGGACTGAGAAATATAGACTATACTAAATATTGCTATATTCAATAGAATTACCTTGTGAAAATAAATCTGAGTTGTTTTTTCCTTTTCTCGCAGACCTTTTAGAAGAATGCAGGTGCTGATTTATATTGTGATAAGAGTATGGTGTCATAAGTAATTAGAAAGAAACTAAGGAAATATATCAGGCTACAATATAGAGTGACTCTGCAAGTATAATGGTCAGATAGATGTAACTGAGATCTCTTGAGTGCAACACTATTTTCAATGAGATCTAATTTGTTCTAGAAGATGTAGAAAGAATAATTAGGAGCTGTTAAGCCTTTATTTTTTCCTTTCAGTACTACAATGCTTGAAAATTGTGATTTTGGTTGAGCATCAATTGTCATTGATTGATAATCAAATGACAATCTTTACTTTCCTGTTGATTAATAAAGGTAAGAGATTATCTATTTCCTGCCATTTTTTAACAGTGTGTACAATTTTTTACTGAAACTTCCTTTACCAGTGAGAGCCTATGAAAAAACCTATCAACTGGAACTATTATTTTTAATTTTACAATAGCAGCATATGAATTTACTATTTGATTTCTTAGCCCACTGAAATTGATTAAATATAAGAAAAGTAAAGTAAAAAAGTAAATATTTAACAGGGAAATTTCTTCTGGATATGTATTTTATATGTGTATTTTTTTATTATCCTGTAAACTTTTAAAATGTTGTCACTATGGTCTGGATAATTAGGTTCTAGTCCTTATTAAAATGTTCAATACATAGAAAAGATTCTGTTCATGGAAAGATCTCCGTCTAGGTAGGAAAGAACTGCTGACCTGTCAACATAGTAGTATTCAGTGTAGAATCATCATACATTGACATAAAATTCCAAAATTTATGTCCAGTGAATAATAAGTAATGTTTTATGCGATAATTTCAGGTCAACTTGATTGAAAAAAACCCCTATGGAATTTTTATGTTTTAAATTATTTATGATTGCAATCAAGAATGTCAAAAATGTAACCAAAATTCTTATCATCTACCTTTTTTGATTACATGATTCAACAAATTAAAAAGTTTCTTTTAAAAGTTCCACCATTCTCATAATTCACCTAACATTCACAGTTAAGTAAAAGTTTTTTATTGTAAGAAGATAATATCATTTAATCTCTTCACCAAATTTCACATTCAAATGAAGAATGGATAAAGTAACACTAGAAAACAAGACACTATTTTTCTTTTCTGAGTGCAATACCTTGTACATGATACCAAGATGAGATCCAATGAAGGAGCTACTAAAGCTGTAAGGAATCTTCACACAGGTTAATAAATTCACACATATTCAGCCTTTCTGTGCCAGGAAGTAATTAACATAAGAGCCACTGATACTTAATGAACTATTTTGTGGACTTCTAAAAAGTATTTTGTTAATGTGATATCTGTCTGAACCTCAGGCGTGGAGACCTACATAGATTCAATTTTTTCCTTTTTTCACATCAAGAAATGTTGCAATCATATATTTTTTTTCTTCTTAATTAAATAATATATGTGAGAAAACGAATTGCTATATTTTATGTGTGTGAAGAAAGTTCCAGTGAAGAAAAACACTAGATGTCCTGCAGAAATCTATGGCAGATAATTATTTAAATATTATCTGTCATAAGCAATTGATTTAATAAGCTAATACATATATATATTCCATGTAAGATAGTGAGAATATTGGTTCCAATTTCAAATGAAAAAATACCTTAGTTGTTGTCCAATCTATTAATAAATGTCAATTATTAGTAAAGTACTGGCCACTTGCTTTCAGAATGAATCTTTTAAAACTGACATTACTTTTGATGTAGTTTTAGGAGGGATTTAGTTATCAATGATTGTAACGATATTTTTGTTTTAATAAAATTCATAAGGGCAACTGTAGCACTGCTTAGGAAAGGGACATTGAGTTATATTAATATATATATATATATATATATGTGCAGTGAAAACCTGTCAGTTTCAGAAAAAAATCAGTTGTCCACCATCATGTTTATCCTCATTTTTAACTCTTTTCTGCACAGTGTACTCAAGCAGGATGAATTTATACTAAGAAATTTAAAAAGTGAAAAGAACACAAATCAAAATAACATCGGCAACTAAGAGGTATATGCATGCATCTCAAAAGGCCAGTATAGTTCTAAGTGTTGCAATAATTTATAAAAAAAATGTAATTTCACTACTAAATTGACCTGCATAAAGATGCAGCAAAATAACTCTGCCTGCGCAGTCTATGTGCAGGTAAGAACAATATGAAGGATAAAATATTGTTATTTATACTGAACCAGAGTTTTGCTTGTGCAGAAGATTTAATCTCTTGATGCCAGTTTTGTCTTGTAATTGTTAGAATACTTATTAGAAAAATGTGACTTATTATTATAAATACTAGAATTCTTTTTTTCAAATAAATAAATTATATGCTGAATACATATGGTCAGAGAGTGTCTTCTTCAGAAAATCTGTGAAAGGTTACTAATTTTTAAGAAAGAGCATATCACAGAGGTGTTTTTTTTTTTTTTAATTTTGTGAGCATAATTTTGCTCAAATAAACCAGCATTATTTCAATAGAAGCTGCTTTAAATAACTGAATCATGTGAGAGTCACTTGCAGAGAATACTGATGTTTGTGTGGATCAATATGTTAAATATTAATCAAGTTGTTGTGCAAGAACCTAAAGATCAAAACAGCAAATTGATACTCTTGGCATGTTAAATGAACGTAACAAGGGAACAAGAAAAATGTTTTCATTTTCCATGTCTTATTTGGTAATTTTACACTTTAAAACACACACACACACACACACACAAACACACATATATATCAATTATATACACATAAACCTCATTAGGAATCATACAAAGACACAGGCCTATGATTCTCTATTACTGCAAAGTTTAAGCATGATACAAGTGTTATTGAACCATCAAATCTTGCTGAACCAATATTTTCGTCAGTAAAGCATCTGAAATTTGTTTTACCATATTCACAAAGAAAAAAATATTTGTAAAGGAACATAGAGGAAAACAAAAATGATTCCAAGTACTCAGATGTAGATGGAATCAGTTCTTAGACAACAGCTTGAAAAACAGCTTTTCCAAAACACAACTTTATGCATTTGTGAATGTTTGGATTCCAACACTGAAATGGTAGGGGAAAACTATAAATTGATGTACAAATGTTCCTAGGAAGGTCATCAAATTTCAAGGAGGAAAGGCGTAGGCATTTGGTCAATTATTTAGTCAGCTTAGTGGAAAATAAAAGTTTAAAAAAAAGCCCCAAGCAAACAAAAAAAAGTTAAAATCCCATCTAGAAACATAACAGAATAGAAGTTAAGAAGAGTTTAGGAGGAACACAAAACCTCAATTCTTACCTCATGTATCAAAAAAGTAAAGCTGAAAAAATTAATAAAGCTAAATGTTTCTCAGGTGTTATTTTTTTCAGTTTCTCTATCCAATATTTTTCAATTTCCCCTTATCACCTTGAGAGAGGACTTCTTGAACAACAGGCTTTTACTCTGTGCTATATGTAGATGAAGTATAAGTAACTCAAGGTCTCAAGGGTACAAAAATTTTCCTGCTTATAACGCTGCTGCTGTTTCAAATGCCAGTGGGAATCTGATACAATGTTCTATCAAGTCTTGAAGAATCAGGATTTTTTTATTCTCTTGGGTGTAATGGAAATATCTGAAGACTATAGATGCTCTTATAAATGCTGTGGGATTTTGTCAACTTCTTTCCATCTACTTGTCTTCAGTTCCTAAATACATTCTTGTTTCCATTGCTTAAATTTTTAAGAAAATGTGTAAACATTTCCTGCCATTACTTTCTGAGCTTTTATTAGCTATATCTTTTTTTCATTCTGCTCTCTGGTCTCTCTTCTCAGCAAGATTTTCTGACTCTCCTGGAATTATATCTTCATGGTTTTTCAGCCATATTCAGGGGAAATTGGGATCTCCTTTACATTAATTCTAAGGCTGAATGTTTTATACTCGCATTTGCCTCCATTTGCTTGATCATCATCTCAATTCTTGCCTCTTGGATTCTGGCAGTCTTCAAATCCAAACCTATAATCAGAAATCTCCAAGCAAACTAGCTGATTGAATTTTTAGAAGTCACAGTTTGCTCACTAGAATAGTGAAGTCAAACCCTAAAATGATAGAATTTTAAAAATATATTCATTCCTGAAGTGGGGGGAGAAGTAAGAAAACAAGTAGAATAAAACAAATAGAAGAAAGCAAATAAAACAAAACAAATAGAACAAAGCAAAGGCAATGCTTAAGAACTATGTCTTTACCTCAGGTGAATAGAATTTTGAAACACCATTAGTCAATTTTTATACACAAACAGAAGAAAAGTTGCTTGGTTTTAATGCATATGTAAATATATAAAAAAATTAAATAATTTAACACACATTTACTATTTGAAAATATTAACATGTGTATATATATGTGTGTGTGTGTGTGTATGTGTACACACATAAATGTCATATATATGAGGAAAGCATTCTTAAGATTCTAGTTCAATGTGAAAACAACTCTAGGAATCCTTCCTCAAATTTTACACAGCATATCTATGAGGTCAGAATTGAAAATGGAGATATAAATATGAGCAATTTCTACTCACAGTCACACATCAAACTTCTCCTAGGAGCAATAGTCATAGCTTCTGAGTCTTGCAATGTATGCAACACCAAGTGACAAAACAAGAAAAATTTACTGAGATTGTCAAAACTAGAAGCTAGAACAGAACTCAAATTCTATAAATATGAAAAGGAAGATAACTTTATTTATGGGAATGGAACAGAGATAAAATTCTCTGCTTCCTATATGCTTCAGGATGGCCAATGAAGACTAAATAATCAGTAAGGTACAACATTATGCATTTCACACCTAAGTGAATAAAACTTCTAGATTTCAAGACATTTACCAACAAAATTTATTCTGTTTTCAATACCTCTCAAAACTCAATGAAATTTAATTACTGTGAAAACCAATGTGGATAAATGTTTTAGCTCCATATATCCATGCATAATGAACATTCCTATTCAGTCATGCCGGCATATAGAATCATAGGTACAGAAAAATCCCTCAAAAAATGACAAGTAGTTCCATTATTTGTAATGTTATAAATTTTGCATATAAGGGTTGGAAATTTTAATTTTTAGATTTCAGTCATTATAAAAGTTAAGGTAAGAAAAGTGAGGTGCAGGAGGCATCACTTTGGTTTGATGGCCTCATTCTCAAAACTGCACAGAAGCTCTCATGTGTTTTCATAATAAAGAGCTCTAGTTGGGGACAGGCATGTCTTACTGCTGGTATTACGTATATATGTGTCCTTGTAAGAACCAACTCCTTTCACAAGAATAGCATTTGAATGTAACTGTGGTTATATAAGATAAGCATATGGTTCATTCAGTATAGCTCTGCAGTTGTAGGAGTTCAGAGGCTTTTTATACAAATGATGTTCCATCTAGAAACTAATAACTTGACATTTTTGCTTTAAGTCAACATTTCTGTTGCTTTGATATTTTAAAGGTAAATATATATAATGATATTAGCTCTTAGTCTGATTGGACCTAGGCAAAGTCAAACAAATTCAATGAAAAGATCCCTTTTGATAAATTCTAAATTAATTTACAAATGATTATATTTACTGCCTAGTTTTAGACTCCTTTAGTTGGAGAAAAGACTCTTGGAAAGCAAATCACCATGGATGCTATACAAAAAGAGTACAGAGCAAAGTAAAGGGAAATTATAATTGTTTAAATTGTCATGCAGGTTTTTTCAGATAGGTATTTCTAAATGGAAGCAACTTTTGATGGATATCCTTAAATTATTCTACTAGTGCTCTCACTGTATATTTTCCAAAGTGACTTTCATTTATCATAGTATCCTTTAGTCTTCTGTAGTCATAGTTTATGTATTTGCCAGCCAATGCTCTGTGGCACATAATAATAATAGTACTGTTAAATTATTGCTCTACTGATATAGCTTGTGGACAGCTATTGCACACTTTCATAATGGATTATTTTTTTAAGAGATTCATAATTCAGAGAAAAACTATCTGATACAGCAGTGGTACTACAAATCAGATTACAGCATAAAGTTTTAATAGACAGTTAGGACAAAATATCACAAAATATTGAAATTTATTTACTATTAGAAGATTTTCCTTGTGAAGGATATAGCCTTTATCCAATTTGTCCAAAAGATGAAATTTTGTGTTATTCCTGAAACATAAGGAAAGCTTGACTCATGTCAACCCAAAGTGTGGAAATCTCTATGGATAAAAATCCTTCAAGTCAGATAGAAGGAGTTGCTTCAAGAAAGGGGCCTGTTAGTTGCTTATCTGAAATCCTGTGTTTTCTTCCTTTTAAAATTTCTTCGCTGTTCTGTGCTTTCATCTAAGTCTAAGCCTAAGCCTAACTCCACAATTAGCGAATTAATTTTTTTTATTCCATTTTAAAATTTCATTGTAGTCAGAAAAATAACTTATTAAAATATAATATTACTGGCCATCTACTCCTTCTGACACTTAGCATGATATCTACCTATTTTTCTGAGGAAAACACATGCTGTATATTGCAGTCCTGCTTGTGGTATAATCCTCCAAGTGCTAAAGTGCTATTTGAAAATTAATAACTTGTCAAAGTTATTTTGGAATAAAATCTATTTTCAAAACTTTCTCGGAAATGCTACCCCCTCAAATGGCAAGATGCTTTGTACTTTGCTAACAAGTAAAAAGTTATTCTGAAGGATGATTAGGAAATTGCTACAAATAGAGAAGCCCAAAACACGTTATGTTTCTTTCTTCACAAAAAACACATTTCCCCCCTTTTTATATCTAGATAGCCTATTATTCTTAGTTATTAAACTGTGTACTGAAACTTCCTGAAGAACTACAGACCTTACTTGCTTTCTCAACTATGAACTACAGAAAATTTAGAAACAGTAGATACAATAAAATTCAATCTGTCATAGTATAAGTAAATTTGTTTTAATTAGAGTGACAATGTAATTAGATTATCATTTGTAAAAAATAAGTGTTGCAAGCAGAGATCAGAAAAGACACAGAAAATTGTCAGACCATAATTTATTTTTTTTTGTAGAAAGATGTTAATGTTACATCCCCACTGCAAAGCAGCATTAATTAGGAATTAAATGGGAAGTAATACACATTACCTGATTTTGCTTCTCAAATCCTTCTTCTTTTTCCAAATGTCATGAAGATACAATTGCTTTTATTTTTTAATCAAAGGTCGGCTAATAGATATGATATAATCAGTATGTGTCAATATTATTTACCGTGACATAATGATCTAAATCTGTTTTCACTTGCTTACTTAGAGTACTAAAGCTTCCTTCTATACCTTTTATAAAGCCTGAGTGTCATCTCAGTTATTGTGTAGGCAATATAATAAATCACTCCTGCTGAAATATTTTGGGTATTTTTTCTTAATAGCGTTTCTTCCATTTTGCATCTGGAAGAAAGTAGAACTCTGTAGAACACAGGAGAGACCTCATCACAATCTGCAGCTCCCTTGTGAGGGGAAGAGAAGGGGCAGGTACTGATCTCTTTTGTCTGGTGACCAGTGACAGGGAATTCCCAGGCAATGGGCTGAAGTTGTGCCAAGGGAGGTTTAGGTTGAATATTAGAAAAAGGTTCTTCCCCCTGTGGTTGGGCATTGGAACACGCTCCCCAGAGAAGTGGTCACAGCACGAGCCTGAGAGAGTTCAAGAAGTGAATACTGGGGATGGTCCTGTGCAGGGACAGGAGTTAAGCTTGATAATCCTTATGGGCCTCTTCCAATTTGGCATATTCTGTGGTTAGAGTTTTCACTTGGGCAAAGATATCCTAAATTTCAGTATTTTTCTCAAGGACAAATTAGTCTGAAAACCATTAGTTCTTAGGACCAAGTTCAAAATGTATTCATTATGGTTACACCTCTGTCACAATATTGGAAAAGAGGTGTGGGGAGACTTCAAATAGATGTAATTTTTTCAAGATTTTTGTGACACAGAAATTCTTTAAAAAACTAGGTATTGTCTCTAAAGTTCTCTAAACTGGCAATTTTTTTTTTTGGTATTTGAAGATAAGCCAAGATTTTCTAGAGAAAGGACACAGAAAATTCAATCTATCTGGGCACTGAACCAAAGTATACTTAAATTATATTACATTGTTAAACCTTTATTCCCTGAGACTTTTGTGCTATAAGTTTCGTCAGTGGTAAAACTTACGTTGAAGTTTTGCCTTCACTTGAATCTCCCATATAAAATGACCAGTCTGTCTAATGCTTTTAAAAGTATCCTCTCCTGAGACTATATCAGGAGATATGAAACTGTAAGGTTTTATGATATATGGGCACAAAGTTTCTCTGGATTCTTTTGCAAACACAGTTTTGTTAACAAAAAGCAGATGTGCCACTACAAATACACCTGCCAAATGTT
This sequence comes from Erithacus rubecula, assembly GCF_903797595.1. Classification (NCBI taxonomy): domain Eukaryota; kingdom Metazoa; phylum Chordata; class Aves; order Passeriformes; family Muscicapidae; genus Erithacus; species Erithacus rubecula. Next base: position 40,439,731 of record NC_136685.1, read on the forward strand.
GGAACCATTCAGCATTGCTTAAAATAACTGTTTAGTCCCTGAGCAATCTGGTGTGTGCATCCTGCTGTGCTCTCTTGAATTTTCAGTTTGTCTTGTTTCTGACCATATGTAATGCACTCACTCCTTTCTGCTCAGTGTTCTGGCATGCTGCTGTGACTTCTCACAGGAAAAGCTGTGGAAGCTGCAGGATACATTTAAGCCCTTGAATGAATTTTTCCAGTAATGATGTATGGGTGCCAACATTTTCTCCTGCCCTTTTTAATAAGCACTCTCCTATTTGGACTCACTGCTGATTTTGCTTTTAGCTGCAGATTCCCTGGTGAGCATGGGGTCAACATCCTGTTCTTTGTATTGTCTCTCTTCACAGACATGCTTTCTACAGATTCACAACAGTAATGATTTTACCTTCTTTGTTGTTCTTAGTGTAAAGCTCAATGCAAATGGATTTATGATATTCAAATATGGGTCTCACTTTGTTTTGACGAGGGAATTTCCTAGAGTATTCATCATATAATTTATTCTAGTAGAACCCACTAAGAGAAGAAAATAATGATAAAAAAGTAGTCTTCAACTCATTAAAAATTCTAATTTCTGGGAAGGAAGGACAGGAGAAAATCAAGTATCTTACTGGTTTGATAAATTGAACAGAACAAATTTGCAGTTATTTTTACATGGGGACATCTATTAAATCTAAATTGCCTGGAGAGAGAGATTTGGAATGCAGAGATTGCCGGGAAATTCTGGTTTACTTCTGTGGGATACCTCCTTCCACAATCCTGATATACCAGACCATGTCTGCTTAGTTGAAGAACCTTTCTCTGACTCCTGAGTAGTCCTAAAGTGCCACACAAGTAGCACTCCAGTAGTGCAGCTTCATAATCTCCCAGAACAGGAAGAACCAGTATTACTTATGTCACACAGACTCTTAACCATTAGAAGAAATATGTAAATGAAAGAGATTATTTTATTCCATTAAATTAGAAATAAATATTATTTGAGTAAATAAAAAAAAATCAAAGGATAAATCACTTCAATGTAAGGTTATGTTTTTTTGTTTTCCTTTTCTGTTTCAGTCTCTCAGCTACATTAGCAAGACACTTTAGAGTTGTTTTAAAAAATGCAAATTACGGGGCCAGAAACCATTCTCTGGCACTGAGGGAAAATAGCCCTATGTCACAGCTGTCCTCATTGGTCTAGCTAGCTCTTTAGAGGTCCCTTTGGAAGAGAGCTAAACAAAGAAATCCCAGAGACAAATGGAGTAAGATAAGAAGTGAGTGCTGATATTGCCTGCCAGTCCACTGCTCTTGCTGACCCTCCTGTATTTTACAGTTTGTAGATTTCCTGGGCTGAGGATTTGGATACTAATGAAATCTTAATTAAAAAAAAAATATATAATGCATAAAATCATTGTCTTAGAGTTCACTTACCCAGATAACTAAAGATAGGTTAAAGCACAATACTATCAGTTATCTCAATTTACAGTAAAATCACCTAATTTTTGTTGAATTCTTTCCAGTTAAGATCTTCCTTTCTGTTCATGGAAACTTTGTACTATGACATTGATAAGCAAAAAAATTTAGTCACTTTCTTCTCCCTTCCTTCCTTAAATTTCTGCCACTTTCCTTTCCATATTGCTTATTTTAAAGGTTAATCTTTATATAAGCATCTTCTCAGGACTGTAGAACTTAACAAGCTGCAAAATTTCTTATTAAACTCAGGCATGATATACCAGATGGTGAAATAAAGACTTGGAATGCCTAGAATAAGTAACACAGCTCCTGTATGTGCTGTGAGCTTTAGGAAGCCTTTTTGGATATCTTGTTGAAGGTAGTTGTCATGCTATACAGACAGTGTCATTTTTTTTAAAAACAGGATGGAGTGTCTAATGGCATAATTTGGTTCTTCAGCTGTGCAATGACATTTAATCAGCAGTGCTTCTCATAATAATCTCATAGAACTACACATCTTAAATGTAATTACTAATTTAAAATGCACTGCTGATCTAAAATATACAGGATAGTTCAATTAGTTGATGTGCTGTGACCACACTGCAGCTTTCTGTTTTCTAGTTCCTCTCTGCATTTGTCAGATTCATGCTTGGATTATGAAATGGCTATAGATGGTTATATAGAAGGTGAAATGAGTTTCACATAAAACTTTTTCTGTTATCTTATTCAGAGGGCCATCTGAATGACTTTTACTTTGATCCAAACAGGTACAAAAAAGGAGTTAGTGGATGGATGACAGTGGAAACTTGCATAACACTATTTCCTTTGAAAATATTAGCATTTGCCATAATATTCTAGGTTAATAAATGTAAATTATAATTATTTGTGATAAAATGCATGGTCATAGAGCTTAGACTCAGATAGTCTAAGAATTTAAAAATGACCTACAAAGTGAAAGCTGTAATTTCTTGCTTCTGCTTGCTAGCAGCTTGGTCTTATTCAGTAAAGATTTATTAATAGATTTTGGTAAAAAAAGTAGTGGATTATAAGGTCACTTATCTACAATAATTGTACTGATAAAGTACAGTCACATGTAAAGGAATATTTTATCAAAGACTTTTATTTCCTAGGGAAAATTTGTTTAAATGCATGCCCAGTTCAGGTTCTACACTGATTATTTCTGTGTTAACAACATAGATGTGTATATGCTTGAAGAATAAGTTGGTGTGTTGTGCATGGTTTTTTTTTCAAATTATCATTCTAAATCAATAGAAATAAGACAATCACTTTCTAATGCCAAGCATCATCTTACAGAGTTAGGCAGAAAAAGAAATATGATTTGTTATACACAGTAAAATCCATGACTAAACACTCTAGAATACATTTCTGGGTTTATTGCTGAATGACAAAAATAATTCTTGGATGGATGCCTAATAGAAACAGTGATGGCTTTGAAGGAATTTCCTTTTAGATACATTAAACTATGTAACTGAAAAATTGATTTTGTGATGCTGTTGATTAACAGAATAGTGCTAGCTCTGGTGACAGGGATTGCTCTGAGGAAAGATTTTTTTCCATGCTGTCCTGAACCACTACAAAACTAATGTTTGTCCATTTACATTTTGTTTCAACATTCAGACAGCTTTACAGGCCTCAGAATTCTGTGTCATCTTATTCAATTAAATAATTCTGAGCAATTTCATACATCTATGTAATTGAAGCATTGAAACTTATGCTTTAATTTGAAATGATCAGCTATCTGTGATGAAATATTCAGAATGGTAGAAAATGTAGAGGTGGTCCCACCTTATTTTAATTGTAAGGTAAATAAAATTATAAGTATCCATGAAAAGCATTTTGTACCTAATAATTAGTTTAGTTGTTATTGCATTGAATGAATATTTGCAAACCTGAGGCTTTCAAGGCAATGTACCTTGAAACCTATGAAAACCTATGAAAATTAGGTTTAATATTCCTTCCATAAAGGTCACAGTTCTGATATACAAAAGAAGAGGAGGCTGAGTCAAAATAATCAACCCTTGTCAATCCAATTGGTTAATAACTCCAACTTTCAAAACAGAGTTAATCTCAAAATACAAACAATTAAGAATTACAAATAAAAAACTACAATATAAACAACAGCCAGCAACACCCAAGCCTTGTGGTGCAGTTGATGTGCTGGAGGGGGAATGGCTTCAAACAGAAAGTCAGTAGGTTTGGATTTGATATAATAAACAAATTCTTTACTGGGAGGCTGGTGAGACATGGAAACAGGTTGCCCAGAGGAGTTGTGGGTGGCCTGTTCCTGGAAATGTCCAGGTTGGATGGGTCTTTGAGCAGTCTGGTCTAGTGAAAAGTGCACCTACCCAGTGTCAGTGAGGTTGGAATTAAATGATCTATAAGGTCTCTTCCAATACAAACTTTTCTGAGGTTCTATGAATTAGGTTTTTCATAGGTTTGCAGCAAACATGAATAGAAAATATTTATATAACATGCAAAGCCTAGTTCAAGACATTCCTTATGGGAACAGATCTAGGGGAAGAAGGAGAATTTTTCAACTTTCTGCTGCAGAGTTGTTCACTAGATAGGTAAACACAGAAAATGCTTCATAGCTAAATAGCTATGGTACCATCCACAGCCAGAAAACAACCTTTATTTTAATACAGAAATTTACATGAATTCAGAAGATGACATTGACATCTAGGACTTAGGAATAAAATAGAGTCTTCTAGCCACTCCAGATATTATACAATGTGTAGTTTGCCCATAATAGCCATTGTATTCTTTAAACAAAAGGTCACCAAAAAGTTTTAAATGCTGGCTTCTTGTTTTTGGGAAAAGAAACAGATAACTGTATTAGAGGAAGTGAGCTTTCAAATGTATCCTCAGTGCAAGTTAGGACTACTTTTTCTTTTATTGTAAATATATGTTTATTTTAGGTGCCAGAAATAACAGTTAATTTTCCATCTTACAAAACTGGAAATACATAAATAATTTTTTTTTTTTTTTTTAATCTGCTCTGTAGTCTGCGGAAAATTTATATATTCTAGATATCTGGGACACTACAAAAGAGCTGAAGCTCTCAGCAAATCTTAATTTTCATTAAAATATTAGTTGACTGGATGTACCTCTTTGCTGTATGGCACAAGAGAAGATTGCACTTACAGGGTCAAGGGAAGAAGAAAATGTTTTCCAGTGATTGTGAGATATATCAGTGGATCTCTCTTATAAAATAAGGAATTGAAAATAAAAATTTAAATCTTGGGGAATACAGACAGAGACATTTTTTTAGGCATGTAGAATTTATTTCTTCAAGAATTTTGCATGCATGTATTTATTTCAATATTTTTCCATAAGATATATATGAACATTATTATAATAACATTAATTTTTCAAATCTAGTTATATCATCGAATTATAAGAGCATGTAGAATTTCTTCACCTACCTCAGAAGGGTACCTACCCCTCAGAACTCATCACAATGGTACATTTTAAAACAAGAGACCTGTGGGAATAAGCTTTCATATTGTCATGATTTGGATGAGGAATTAGAAATTTGTCTTTGAAGCTTTGTATTTAAAGTCAGTGTAGTCGATCTATAGCAAGTAAGTCTTGGTATTGGTCTGCTGAACACTGGGGAGACATAACACAGCTGAAGATTTAATTCTGCAGACAGAAAATTTTGGCTCTAAAATACAATATTTTTGCTGAATCACGTGTACATTATTTTTTTCTCCTTCTCTGAGTAGGTCTATAGTTAATATTATTTTATTTAAAGAATGTAATTAATTTGTATTTATTTTTGTGATTTCTGTTGTCACTGGGAAAAATTAATTACAAAACATTTTGTTATCATCTGACAATGGATACCATAGAGGCAAATGCATAGTAGATTTATGCTATTTTTCAAGTATTTGAAAAATACTTGCATTCCCTACAAAAAGGAAAGTACATTATTTAAGGTAGCTACAGACTTTGACTGTAGAGGACCTGTCTATGCTGTAATATCTAACCTCAAAGCATTTTGCAGTTATGTATATATACACCAACTTCCAGTGTTAGAGGAGAAAAAAATCCTCAGCTAAGCTTTAAATTAATGGTGTTTATGTCTGTGTTCTTTAATATGGCCAACCTAAACTCATATAAAAACATTTATATGATCAGGGAGTGGAAGTAAATGTCTTTAAATATGGGTTAGTGCATAATTAGTGCACTCCTGGGAGTACTAAAACACTGCATAGCCATATCAGAAAGCCTATGAAAGTTTTTGAATGAGGCTGATTACTGTAATACAGATCTAGGCTAGACTGAGTTAAGTCCTGCAATGTTAAATTGTATGTTATTAGAGAAATTAAAATATTTTAACATCAACCATTTCATATTTTAAGGTGCCACTACAGACATCTAAGTTCTGAAATATAAAATCTGATAATCCAACATTCACAGCTCTACTTGCTGTCTCTGTAAATGTAAGCAAGCCTTTCAGTAAAATGAACTCTGCCTGCACAGCAGGATGAGATTAGGTTATTGCAACCGAGGGAAAACAAACATCCAAGCAGGTGTTCCTGTCAGTGAATGTCATTAATATTTTATGTTATATCTCCATTTAAATATTAAAGAAGATAGACTTTGGCACTTGTGGAATTTTAGATGTGGGTTTTTTAGAATGGTTTATCATTCTCTTCAGCATTTGAATATAATGCATCAACAATAGTAGTTTGAGCAGCATACTTTTTGCAGCTTCAACAAAAGTACTACATAAAAATATGGATTGTAGAGGTAAAGTAAGAACTCATGTCACAGTGCAGTACTGGAAAATATTTCATAAATGAGATAATTTTGCCTTTAAAGATGCAGAGTAAATAGCAAAAATATGCTCAGATTTTATTTCTCCTTGTAGAAACACACCCTTTGTTTATCCTTGTAAGTATTACTGCCAGTGAAATCAGACTGGCAACATCTGAAAGAAACAGAGTAGAGTTAATAAATATTAGTCTTATTCCCTAAGATGTATGGTTAAAATTTTACAGCTTTTTAAAGATGTTTTTCAGTATTCCAATATATCATACTGCCTGTCATTTATTAATAAAAAATAATAAAATAACTTTAGATATTGGGAACGTTGTAAAAAATCTCCAGAAATACTGACACAAGAAAACAAGAAATGATCGTACCTATTAAATTCTTGCCCCTGGTAGTTAGGAATTTTAAAAGATTGTCCTTCTGGAACCTAAAATAAAAACTGGGGGTGGGGGGGGGAAAGTAAGAGATATGTTGTTTGAGGTATGAGGACTTCCAGTTTTACATATCTGGAACTACACCATGCATTTTAATAAGTTGTATGAGTATGCAATCTACATTTGTGTATATAAACACGTCTGTAACCTTATAGAAAAAAAGAAAATCATCAGGGTTTTAGATAAAGACTTTGTTCATGGCAACAGTGTGCATTTTTTTCTGCTTTTTTTATCCCCAGTTACTACCATGCTGACTCTCCAGCACCACTAGCAGTACCAATAAAAATATTACATTATATAAAAATCATTGTTGTCCTTTGCAGAATCCAGATTATTTTGTTTTCATTGTATTGAGATAAAAAGAAAATTTAAAAAATCTGTCTGTTTATGTTTTTAAGATGGTATCTAATCATGCTGATCAGAAAGTTTTGATCTCCTTGGCTTCTTCATAATCAGCTGGAATTTAAAATGCCCATTACCTTTTTGAAAGCATTTGAGGCAGAAAGTGAACAAGCTACATTTAGATGCCTATAATGCAGACATCTGTGCTTGTCATCACCTTCCCTACTGTAGATAGAGAAAGAGAAAGAATTTAAAAGAGCAATTAATAAAATATACCATGGGTCGCCACTTTAAGGTAGCATGAATTATGCTGCAAGGTGCATATTTCTCCCTGTTGACAACCAAAGTAATGTTGAATTACTCATTCAGGGGTATTTCATGAGCTTCATCCTGTATCTAGTATCTAAAAAAAGAATAGAAAAAAAAGGAAAGTTTAAAAGCCAAGGGCAATAAACTGCAGTAAAATTCTCACACCTTAAATCTGTTAGCCATTTGACATATGAGTCTCACCAATGCAATTTGAGTGGGTTCTATCTGTTTTTAAACACTGACATCTTAAAAGCCTAGGAATATCCAAATGAATGAAAAAACATTCATGAAATATAATTGCACACAACTCATACTAAGTTATTCATAAGAGTATAATGTGAAATCAGTGAAGTACTGCTCAGTGGAGCATATTTATGCCTGGCATGGGTCTGTCTTCATGGCATGGACGTTCAGAAAGAATTGAGCCCCTCAATCTGATAAACATTTGTTTGAGTCAATTACATTTGTTCAACCAATCAATGACTTGGATTTATATTAAAACACATTAGGGAGCCAGGAAATAAACAAACTTGATTGACAAGCACCACTTTAAAGTATCAATGATTTCCATGTAAATTAAAATTATATAGCTGAAAGGGAAATAACTACTTTGGAGAAATATTTGGCAGTCTGCCTGTTTATTTCAGCTATTCAGACAGCAAGCAAGGGTGTTAAGGCTATTTAGAATTACATCTGTAACTTTTCTTTGATGCTGAGTGTTTGGGAATTAGTAAATACTGCTTAAGGGCTGGTCTCGTGACTGAGATGAAGCTGAAACCAATGAAGTTTGGTAGCACTGAAGCTAAGAGTGTGGAAAAGCTTGAACTTTCCAACTTAATTATATAAAGAGTATGATAGTATTTATTTCACAGGAATTCATCTAGCTGATTTCCATGGCCCTCAGGACTAGTTATTTTCCTTATCCCACTAGTCAGACTATGAAAAATATAACCTTAACTTTTGTTGTTTGTAGAAGTCAGAGACTAAGATGGAAAATTGCAATTATTGTTACTTTTTGAATCATAAGACACCCCCAACTCTGTTGTAAGAAAAGCAAGAAGAGGAAATTATAATGAAGTTAATCAACTGTAAGCAGGGTACGTACCATCTTGTCATCAAGGACATTAGTTCAGATAAGAAAAAAATGTATTTTAAAGGTAAAATCATGGAAGGATAGTTGATGCTCCAATTTTAGTATTTTATTTTCTTTTCCTTTCTTCTTCTTTTTTTAATGATTAGTATGGAAAGTGTAGAGCTTAGGAAAATAAAACAAAATAAACATAAAGAGCACCAACAAAGCTATTTTAACATCCCCAATCCATCAGGTACTCAATTTGATCTGTGTGTAACTATTTTGTGTAAAAGTGAGCAGGCTAGATGCAACAAGTACAAAACTTCTCTAAGGTGAGTCTTTACCTCAAATAGTCAGTGATCATTTCATCTTCCAATGAGTTGTTTGTTGGCCACAAGATCTTTTCAGACATTTACAGGCTTCTAAGAAAGTATTGCTTCATAATTTCTGTAGATAATCTTTCATAGATTTTGCTGTTCTGTAAGTTCCTTAGTATATCCTTGTCTTCTGATTTTATTTTCCCACCTAAAATTCACTATAATTTTTTTTTTTTTCTCTAGATGGACACATCTGTCTTGCCTTTAAGTCAGGAATATTCTCCTTTCTCTTTGCTCCATGCAGAGTGCAGGGGCTGGGACAAGGCAAGCAGCAGAGAACACATTGAATCCTGATGCTCACTTGTGGCCTGGTAACAAAGCAGAACACACAGTTCATGAAAATCTGTAGATTAAACAGTAGGTACCACTTAAGAGTAATCCCCAAAGTAGGGGCAATATCTAGACTGGTGACTGACAAAAGCTCATATCCGCATTTCAAGGTCAAGGTGCAAAACCAACACTAGGTGGTTACACAGGGGTCTGTTTCAGCATGTAGACACTTCTTGAACTTTATATTTAGGGATTAGTATAAGACTGAAAGCATTAAGTCTGGACTGTGTTCCAAAAATTGATTTTAGCATTAACTGTTGTCATTCTATTTATCACAGGTATCCGTGTATAAAGTGATACCTTTTTTCCCACTTACTGAATGTGCAGCCTCAAAAGAGTCCTGCAAAAAATAAGTTCTGAACTAAAGTTATTCTACATGGGGCAAAAGTAGTTCCTTGAATCTGTTTGGGAATAATTTAATTTAATTTAATTTAACTTAATTTAATTTAATTTAATTTATTGTTCCTTTCTTTATATGGCATTAGTAAAGGAGATTCTCAAAAGGAGACTAAAATTCCGAGTTACCTTTTTTTCTACAGCATTTATTATTTTATATAAGTGTATAAAACACTTTTTTTGTGTTTCTTTTTTAAGAAAAATCCCTTCTTCCCTGTTCCTTATGTGAGAATGTTCTTATATCCCAATGCTTTTGTTTCCAGATCTCATTGTTGCATTCCTCATTTTAATATTTAATTTTTCCAATTACCTCCATTTTTTCCCCCATATATTGAATTGTACAGCCAAAAGAAAATGGTTTTGGCACCAGTACCTCCTCTTAATAACAAGAGTATGATTTTGAGAATGACATGTGGAATTACATAAGTTTATCCTGAATGCTTTTTAATGTTTATTTTAACTTTTTCCTTCATTAGTTACTTAATCATTTCCAGAAGCAGAAAGATAAGCCTGATGAAGACTAGCTAGACCTTCCTGGACTACTGTGGAATATGTAACAAAATAGAAAAAGATTTAAAATATCCTAATGATCTATAAAGAAGTAAAGTGATATGCAACAGATAGGGCCATAAAAACTGCAATGAATATAAATGGGATGATAGATGTTGAGTCACAGTTTTATTGTCATGTTTAAACATCTTCTGCTTGAAGCAACAACATTTATTGCAATGTGCCATTCACAGTTGAAAAAGAACTGAAAAGGTGTAGTAAAAAAACATAATACTAGAAAAATGAATGATGAGTAAGGTGGCCAGAGGTTTGTAAAAAATGTTTCAGGGGAAATATCTTCATCAGGTAGGGGAAAAAGATTATTAATATCATAAACAAGTTTATTGATATTTATATTGATCACTATTTTTTTACAGAGGATTCATAAAGTAGTTACCTTACCTAAGAGTCTATTCTCAATGATGCAAAATGTAAAATTTCTATTGAATTGAAAGAGTTTTATTTATCTTGAATTCCAGGTCACTTCAGTGAAAAACTTTTGAAATAACAGTTGTGAAGGAAAACTAAGAAAAAAGTTTTTGCTTGAGGAGTACTCTAAGATACTACTTCCATCTTAAAACTTTGGACAGAAAATTAATAACCATGGTGAAAAATTAACAACTCTTTGATTTTGCCTTCACTTTCCCTCATTTGGTGGCCATGTGTATTTTCTTTTACAGGTGTAGCACTTTTTGGTTTATCTTTGAATATGTTTTTTTGTCTCTCTCTTCTTTATCCTGTTACATTAAAAAAATAAAAAAAAGAAATATGATTAGAAACTGAATGCCCCAATTTCCTCATTGCTTAGTCTTCTGGTATCTGCTTCCATGTAGCTTTTGCTAAGATTATCCTTTGCATATTTAAAGATATGTGGTGCAGTACATTTTGACAACATATTTTCTATTGAAACTGATGTACACTTACTCTTGCATACACAACCTAATTTTCTGGACAGCTAGTGATCATTGAAGGGTAATTATTGCTACACTCAGTCTGCTTGTAACAATTTTTCTGAAACTCAAACACACTACAAATTACCTTAATTTTTCCAGTTTTTCGTGTAAATGATCACAGATAACAATCATGCATTCATGGATTTTCACTCTGCGTTTCAGATAGTCTTATTATGAAAATTAACAAAAGATCCATATGTGATTTTCATCATTGTTGTCACAATGATGAAAATTATGTCTCTCTGTCATTTTGCGGAATGTTTGATACATTCCAATCAAAAGCATTAATGAATGAGCTAGAGGATAAAATCCAGAAGAGAAACATATAGATTTTCTCTTTCCAGAAAGTTTATTATGATTATTGTAATGCTAAGACATTTAGTGGTCTAACACACCTTATTCACTTCTACTGTCAAATGTATGAAAGAAGTACAACTGCAGGAAAAATAAAGTGTAAAACAAACATTCTTTCAGAATGTATTTCTGAGAGCACAGATTGATCTGGCAAGTTGAAATATTTTTTATGTGTATTATAAATTACTTAAATGCTATTTTTCGAACATTATGTAATTTTGCCCTTTTTCCTAGACAGTCCTACACCATTCATATAATATATGTATCCATCTATAGAGAAGACAGAAGTATGCAATTTTCTTGTGTATCAAGCCTCAAATTTTATAGTCTATTCTTAAAAACAAAAATAAAAATAAAAATTGATCTGACTTTATCTACATCTTGAAGTACAGCTTATAGGAAATTTTATTTGTGGCTATATGAAAGCAAAGCATTTTTTGTAGAAGTGTCAATGTGTCAGCATGAGCCCATTAAGAAGTCTCTTGAAATAGAATTAAAGTCAGAAAGACCAGAGAAAGATCAGTTTCAGATTGTGATCCTCTCTTTTTCTCTGTCACTGAGGTAGTATCTCACATAATTTAATTTTCTGAACATTGACATGACTACAAAACTAGGAGTATTCAAATCTCTGCATAACATCTGTTCAACATCAAACTTAAGTGAATGGAAGTAGTCTGCAATGTTTTGCTCTGTACACATTCTTATAGATGTTTTAAACCATGTTAATCCTTCTCATTCTGCTCTGTGCTGGACAGGATTTCATCACTGTGCCAAGAACATAACTGGAATTAGGAAACATAGGGAGAATGGGGAGTTCTCAGTTAAAGGCTCCATTTTGGATTAAAAATATCATTTTTAACTTATAGAGACATAAGGGGTTATAGGACAGCAGCCAACTTCTACTCTTAATTTCTATTTTTTAACAATAAATGGTGATGAATTTTATTTTGTTTTTTTCACCAATTCTTATTTTTCCAGATTACTTTCCTGTTCTTTCAGTTAGAATAGCTAGTGACAGATATCAATTCTTGCTTTCTGAGGATATTTTCAGCTTTTTCCAGACTACTTTTTACCTTTTCAGGTGATAAGTTACCATTACACATGCATGCCTTCACACTTATTGGTATTATCTCAGGATGCCTCCAGTTTCTAGGTACCCAGCTGTGCTTTGAATAGGCTGGTTGTTCCATGTAACAGCCTTGTCAGATATCTACATATAAACCATTTCATTTCCTCCCAAAAGAACACTTTCCCAGCTCCTGAGTCCATAATTTAGCTTGGATATTTCTCATCTCTAGGCAATGCACAAGAGACAACCTTTATGCTATTGTGTCCTGTGTTCAGTGAGATGGAGAATTTAGTATTTTTCCAGAAAACACTGACTCAAATCACATTCCTGTTTAGTAATGAAACCTAGAAAATACAGAGGAAGAATAATACTTTCTGATTTAAGTAACACCATGAAGCACCTGACTATACATCTAAAATCTGCTTAGCAGTGATAGATTGTAAAGTATTGCAAAAGAAGATAGAAATTAAAAATTAGACCATAAAATATGGAGAAATGTATCATGAGAAATGATCATAATCCAGGCAGTAATTTCTGCATACTAGAATAATATCCATATGAAATAGCAATGAGGGCTATATATATAAAATCTATTAAAAATCCCCTTATATTTCTTTTGATAAAGAAAGGGAAAAAGGTTTGATATTTCTTTTATTTTAGTGTAATAAATAACTTTAAGTATATGCCAGACTTGAACGAAAAAGGCATTAAATTTCTCCTGTGGGCAGCATTGTTCAATAATCATCTGCTAAAAAGCATCTTTTTCTATCTTAGTCTCTGTCAAAGTTAAGATATTTGGCTAGATAAACTACTGGTCTGATCCATTATTGCAATTCCTATGTTCCTATGGCTTTTTATTTCCTCTGTAACAATTACTTTGAACTGGATAATGCAATTTAATGCCCACTTCCCCTGTTATTTGGAATGAATAATACTCAGTATAATAGGAAAGCCTTACAAAGAGCTTTTACTTCTCAGTAGTGAAATGATGCACTGACATTTTCAATAGTGAATAGATTTCACAACCGACACATTAATAGCCTTTAAATGGAGAAAGGTCTGGTTGTACATCTTCTAAAAGCTTCTGAACTTGAGATAACTCTTTCTGTTTGTAAGACTTTTTTAAAAGATTATATATTGCAAAAATTTATAAATTGAGTCCAGGTTTTCTTGTGATTTTTTTTCTTTTTTGGGTTGGTTTTTTTGTTGTTTTTTTTTTTTTTAATTTGAAAACATTGTGTCAAAGTTGATACTTAAACGTATAATAAACTTGATATTTTAAAATTACTATTCAATTGAGGATACCACTTGAAGTTTCATGTCTCAACAATCTCACAAAGCATAGGTTTTTCTGGGTTCTGTAAGCATATTAATGCATAACATGCAAGATCTTATGGATAAGATTTTGGTCATGGTCCTCCCTGTTTCTGAATGGTATTAATTATTTCTGCTTTAGTAAATGGTGACATCGTAGCATTTCTGAACCATGAAATCCTATGTTATGAGGATATCATGCCTAAAGATTAAAACTGCCAGATTTAAATAATTTTTTCCTCCCCTCCTTCTGTGGAACCCTGTTGGACTAATAATTTAAGGACTAATAATTGCTAATAGCTAATATAAGTATGATTTAAAAAACTGTAATTTGCCATTATTGGTAAACTCAATAGAGTTGGTGTTGATGGATCATTGAAGACTGCATTTCTGCAGACATAAGAATGGTGGAAAAACTGAGATAAGACACTGTAGATTATTTCCTCCTAAGTCTCATCCTTTTATCAGTCTAAACAAATTTACCTCTTGACCTCTGCATGCAAATTTTATGCCTAAATTTCAAATTCTTCTTTTAGATGCTGTATATGTCAATTCTTCACCAGTAATGTGTATGAGTTCTTAGATAATATGTGTGGTAAAAAAAAAAATAAAGTTCTGAAACATTTAATTGCCACAGGAAGCTATATCACTATCTTAACTAAACATTGCAAGTTTTATTTTGGATAGGTCATCAAAATTATATACAAACATTATCTTCTATCTTTCTGTAATATGAGACACATTTAAATTCAGAAATGTAGAATGTATAGCTAATATTAGTCCCTTAAGCTATTTAATATCACTAAATTAAAGTAAGTCTTTTCAGAAGCAGAGTAATTAAATAAAATTTCTTATGTCATTGTAGCATAATTTACTTCTTAAATAGAATATCTTTGATAAAACATTTGAAAATTAGTTTTGTTTTTTTTTTTTTAATCATTAAGCATAGATCATAGATATTATCCATGCATGTAAAGTTTGATATGCTATAGCTTTATGAAATCAACTGTGGTAGAATAAACAAATTTGCAGGGCAGCTATAATACAACCAGCCAGTAATACTGGTATCAGGAAGAATAAATAGGGAAATATACAATATGAAATACACAGACTGAATATCAACAAATAGCAATTAATCTCTAATCTTAATTACTCTCTCTTTTATACATTTTATAAACTTTGTAACTTTTAATTTTATGAAAAGGACCAAAAGTGGTATACTTGTAAATGGACAATTAATGAGTAAAAGTAAGCATGTTACTCATGCTTGCAAAGATTTGAAATTCTTCCTGGCAGTAAAATCATGAAACTAAAAGAAAATTTGCTCGTATCATCCAATGTGTTCCTTCACTAATAGGAAATATTTAACTCTAGGTTTAGGGACAAGCTTTGATGTCAAATAGATCAAATGCCTGAAATGTTGGCATTACTTGAGTCATTATTTGTGTCCAAAAGGCCTACAATTTGAGGTGATAAAGATCAAAACAGGTTTGTGAGGTTTTTTTCATTTACTTTACATTATTTCAAAGAAGAAGTCTCATTTTGTTAAAAAAATTTGAATGCACGTAATTGAAAAGATTGTATAATTAAATTACATTTCT
This sequence comes from Erithacus rubecula, assembly GCF_903797595.1. Classification (NCBI taxonomy): domain Eukaryota; kingdom Metazoa; phylum Chordata; class Aves; order Passeriformes; family Muscicapidae; genus Erithacus; species Erithacus rubecula. The sequence continues at coordinate 40,455,082 of NC_136685.1, forward strand.
GTAAAGGCTTTTAATAGTAGCATCAATGTGAAAAGCAGTTTGGTTTACAACACTTCCTACATTCCAAACTGTCCTTTCATGCATGACCAGCTCTGTTCAATAAAGTTACTATTTTGATTTCAATTTCAAAAATTGTCATGCATATATTTCTGATACTTTAGTTCTAAAAATAGGTATACTCTTATTATTGTTAATGTAGGTGAAAATATAGGGGCTTTTTATAATGTTAAACAAAATAAGAAAAAGACTTTGTGCATCTCCTGGAATCACTATCTAAATTATTCCTATTATTTACTACCTTTTCCTCCTCACCCAAAGAGAATTAAGTATTTTCCATTGAAAAAATATAAAAACATGGCTTGAAACTCTCAAATTCATACAACCATCAAACAGAAGCTCCTATGTGGTGGAGGACATTTCTGATGCTCTTTTTTGGTTGATAAAATAATAGATTGTGTGAATGTCTGAATCTTAACTTAAATGTCTATTTCTCTTCTGAATCCTTTCAGACATGCAATACAAACAGAATGATAAAGCAAAATTTATTTTGTTCTAAAGGTCAGGTTTTATTAATTCAGGAATCAACCCCAAAGTTAAAAAATCCATCTTATCTCTTCTTCTTAAGATTAAATGTTTTCATATTTTTTAGAAATGCTTTAGGGGAAAATATTTTTTGCTAAGTAGATTTAAATATTTTATTTTGATTTTAGATATAATATTCATATGCTTACTATATTTTCAATTTTAGTCATAAGTTTTCAATACTCCTGGTTTTTAAAAGTTTTAATAGTTCAGAATCTTCTGTGGTTCTTTTATTTTTTCTTTAATTTATATGATTTATATTTCAAAAAGAACAGTTGGATTTTAAGCAAAAAGTCATATTTCTAACTTGAGGCTCAAAGTGTTTGCAACGAAATATTTAGTTTCACTGAAATAACCCTGGGTTTTGAAAACACATATGCAAACAAGCAAACATGGAAACATAACTCTAAAAAACAGAATGGAGTAAAAAAAAATAGTGGAAGTATGCAAAAATATTTTGGCTGGCTAATATTTTCCCTTAGAAACATGTCGTGTTAAATAACATTTAATTTGTTAGACAGAAGATGCACTTGTTTCTGAATATTTTAACATTTGTTTGTTTTCTGTATCTTTGATGAAACAATTGTAGAGACATAAAAAAATGTGTTAATATTCTAAAGACAAAAAGGATTTATCAAACAGATTCTGAGGTATTGCAGAAGAGGTATTGCAATAAATACATTTTGTAAGAAAATGCATACCTGTTGTAGAAAAGAAAAAATATTTAATGGACAAGATAATTAGAATGTGGTAAAAGAGTACTTTTAAATTATAGTTTTACAGGAGAAAAATGATTAAAGAATATTTTAAGCAGTGCAATGGGATGATAGTCCTGTATTAGCTGTGCAGATGGCACTGGAGAAAGACAGGGAGAAGAAGGATTTCAAATATACTTAAAAATTGCCTAATTCTAAACAATTAATTTTGTTTTAAATTTAGGTATTTTTCTTAGTCATAATCCTGACCAATGACAAGACTAAAGTGTCAATAAGTGAGGAGTTGTGTCTTGATGGCATTGCAGCCCTGATAAATACTCCTAAGTAGACATAGACATAGTAGACATCTCCAACAGTTCATAAATATATGAAATACAATATATTTCCTATGCTGGACCTTAATACATATATAGAATTCAAATTCCACAATGTTATGAACCATTTCCCCAGTTAATACTTGCATATGTTTCTAATATAGTGACGTACTGATATCCTAAATACCTGAGAGATGTACCTGATACCCTGAGAAGCATATCATAGGCTTCAGCTCAAAGGTTTTAATGTTGAATATATGGCTTGCCTTTTTATTAACATGCTAGAAAAAAAAATTATTACTCCTAAGCTGAATACAACATTTTTATTGAAGGAAAAATAGCAATGAACTTCTTTTTCCCCTGGAGATTAGGATATGTTTTGTTAGAATATTGAAGTGCATCACAAGACACAGAAAAAAGAATTCTACATACAATAAGCAACTCATATGTGACATTTTTGAAGTAAAATTCATGTGTGATTGACCTCCCCTAGCTTATATTCCTTGAATCAAGTTTTAAGAAGCACTTTTAATATATATTTTAGGTATATAAGAAAAGTGTGAAAAAATCAAAAGGAGAGAAAATTGGTAGTGACAAAAAAAAAAAAAACAACCCAAGTGACTAATAAAATTAATGTCCAGATCTAAAAAATCACTAAATGCAACTTCATCTGTCGTTGATATGACTTACAACATGGCCTTTATTAAGATTAAAATAGTAAACAGCTCATTAAGATTTCTTTAGTCCCAGAGCAGCACCACTAAATCTGCTAGTGTACTGCTCCTATAACAACAAACAAGGTTACTTCATGGGAATATCCTAAAGAGGATCCCTACCTGTGGTTATAGAAACATTATTAAAAACATCTACATTGTTACGTTTAATCAATATAAAATTAAAAAAAATGTGAAAAGAAAATAAGATTTCTGACTATTTTCATATTTTTGTCATATTCTTCTAGTGATCTACAATTATAGAATATAATTGACCCATTTGTCCCACAGTATAGATAAGAAACATAATGGTAATCATTACAATACTGACTTTTAAAAGTCTTTTAAAACAAAAGAAAAAAAAAATATTATGATGATTTATATAATACAGACTGTTTAATTTCTCAGTCAATAACTTCTAGAGTAAGGCAAATTGACTTAGATGCCAAGGCCTGCTATATAGAGATCAGACTAGAAGACTGAGTATTTCTTCTAGCTTATAATATGTTGGTTTATGAACCTGTGGTTGAACTCATGAGGATCTTTGAAAAAGGCAAAACAAAACCAGAGAAAATAATTTTGAATATACCAACAGCTTCTCCATGAAGGGTTGGTTTCAGGAAAGACCTCTGAACTTCATTCACCCAAGAAAGACTATTTCAAAGATTGGGGCATATTTATTTGAGCTTCAAAAATTTAAGAATTTTAAGAAGGCAGACTCATTTACTAAACCTCTGAATGTAAATATAACAGTGATGTTTTCTATTCTTTATTTATTTTCTATTCTTTCTGTAACTGGCAGTTTTAATATTTATAGGTTTCTAAATTAGTAAATTACTAGAGACAGTATATGACTTTTACTACCTCACTAACTCTTAATCAACACCTTTGCAGGTGCAAATCACTTTTCTTTGATTTATTAAAACAATCTTTGTCACAGAGATTACCCTTAGCAGTAATTAGACTACCAAGAGAGAAGAAAAAAATATTAATATATATATTAGCATTAAGGGCAAAACCAAGTGCCTCTGAAGACCACCTACACTTAAAGAACAGATAAGTTATTTTCCTGCTAAGAAAATCTATACCACTTCAGATATGTATACACACTCTGTAACATATTGAGAGACCACAGAACTAACTCTTATGATAGTCTGGTAACTATAAAAGTCTCAGGCTTTTTTCAAGCTTGTGTATCTGATTAATGTTGCCTGCATGAGATTATAGACAGCCTGAAGTCACAAACGTTTTTAACTTTTGAGTAAACATAATTGATGGGCTACAGTGAACAATGAAAAAAAAAAAATAGATAAAATGTCAGTTGGCCCTGCAGCTCAGTTGGTTTTTTCCTTAATGTATTTTCTGCCTCTTAAAATACAAACCCTTTAGGCTACATTTAAAAAAAAAAAATTAGAAGATGCTTGCTCTCACACACAGAGCATTGTATCATCTAACTTTACAATATAGAATTCAGTGACAATTCCATACTTAAGTAGAGTTGTGGCTAGAGCACCTTTGGAACTCAAATGGTCTAATCAGACAAAGTTATTCTTGTAAGGAAAAAGGTTGATTTCAAGGGGATGTAGAATTGCCCTTGATACAGAGAACTATATTGCCTCCTGTAAAATTCCATTAAAAAGCTGAAAATAAATAGATATGTGTTTCTCCTTCTAACTCAGGAAAATTAATCAAAGAATATATTATTTAATATATCTATACATATATATATGTATATATACATATATATATATATATGTATATATATATATATATATATATATATATATATATATATAGGTGGAAAATGAAAACAATAAGAAAGGTACAGATTTTATCATTAGATTTGAAAGAGCTCCAGGGCTGAAATGAAAATTCAGAATAAATATCTGGAATTTAAGTAAAGAATCCCTGGTGTAATTCAGAGACACATATTTACAAAACCACATTCACCAGAGTTGCTCAGCTTTGCAAGCAAATAAAATGAGCTTAGGGGATTTACAGCTTTCTAATGTCCTTATCAAAACTCCTTAATCAAAAGCCCTTAAGTAATTTATCTCTACCTTCCGTGCTGAGTGCTCTAGACAGATGCTAGAAAAGTGGATTAATGAAAGACACTGATTATTTTTGATTTCTGACATACACTTCTTTAAAGTTCTCTTCCAAAAAATGCTTTTCAGTGTCTATTAGTGTTTATTTATGACCTACAGTTTGCTCTGGTTTAGAACAAAATAAACAAACAAAAAGAAACCTTATCCTAGGACACTTCAAACCCGAAGCCCCAGTGCTATAAATAAAGGTTTTACCATTGATTCATAAACTTGTGTTAACAGAAATTTGAGCTAAAAAAAAGTATTAAATAAATCTCAATCTCTCATACCTTGCAATTCTGTTTGCATGTAAGACTGTAGCCTGCTGAGAAAATCTCCATTAAAAATTGGAAGTAAAGATAATTAAATATATTAAATTTTTAATTTTAGCTATTTAAAACTCCTCCCATAAAAAAAAACCAAACCCAAAACGACCAACAAAACATCCCAAATATGTATTTTCTTCTGATATTTAAGTAAGTGTTCAGCTGCAGTGTTTAGCAGGATTGAGTTTGTGAGGTACGTAGTAACAGGTTTACTCCTTTTCTTTTTCTGTCCCTATACTCTTAGAAATAACCATCAATATGAGAGTTTAATATAAGTTTTTTCCCAAAGTTTTAACAGCTGTTTTGCAATGCTTGATGGCTACATGCTTGAAATGTTCCATGAGTGCTTTGTATGAGGCCTAATACTCTACAACAAGCAGTCTTTGATTCATAATGAAAGTATGTTGCTTAGTATATAAAAATAAAAGATCATAAAGGTGATATTTTTAAAATTGTTTATCAGATGTAACATTGGTTTAAATAATGAAAGTGTCATAAAATCTTTGTTAGTGAGGCTATAGTTTTTCTTGTTCTTTCTTCTTCTCCTCTTTTTTCCTCTTCCCCTTTTCTTTCCCTCATACCTTCCTTTTGTCTTTCATTCACTCTCTTTTTTTCTTCCCTTCCTCATTTCCCTCTCTTACAATTAAAGTGAGGTCACAATTCACAGGGCAGTATAGTGTTTGTATATAGAACAAATACTTTTAAGCTAACTACAAACATCAAAGAGTATTGCATATCTATATTTGTATTTCTTTTCAACATCTTCTATATTAGAGGATCTGTTACAAAGTTCACCTGATGTTTTAGTATTTTGCTATTTACATATACGTTTTTTTCAAAATAAATTTTATTCTGATACAGAATCACTTCCTTGCAGAATTTAAATATGTTAAATATGTAATTCTCAAATAACAATATTTTTTGCTTTCTCACTTTAAAGGAAATTCTTAAGTAAGAATTCAGCTGCATTAAATAAAGTGTGTGCTACCAGACATGAAAATTTTAGTGAATTTAGCAACATGCAGCATGCTATTCCTTCACAGTTGAACAGAACAGAAATTTCAATCATCAGCAGTTTGACTCATCTGAAGGGATCAAAACACAAAAGTCTTAAAGTCTGTTAGGTAAGTTGAATAAAATAACCTGACTGTATTTTGAGACCAAATAAAATGACTGGGAAAGCAGACTATCAGCAAGGGACAGGTTTTCTATAGAGTTGTTCTAGACATACACCTTGAAAACTTATACTAGAGAGGATATTTTAAGGTCATGCAAAAATGTCTTAAAAATTAGAAAATTAACTTCCAGTATGTGTATATTCACTAGATGCATATTTATGCAAATACTTGTATTACTTCCCAGAAGAACCCAGTTCAGTGGTTCTTTGAATCAGATATTTTCACACTTTGTTCTGAAATAAAAGCCTTGAAAAATTCACTGGGATAGAATTCAGAGATAATAATTTCTAACATCTAGGAAATCTCTCCTGAGGGGATATATTCATTACAATTTTCCAAAGAATCTCTTCTTTTACTACATTGTATACATTTTTGGAAGGACAGCAAAGGTGATTTTATTGAAAGGAAGCTCCACAGAAGTTAAAGTAGAAACAGGCCAAAACTAGAGTTTTACATAGAGACAATGTCTAAAAATCTTTTTTCATATCCTGAAGATTCTGCATTTTTCCCTCTGTTCTAGAAAATATTGTTTATTGCTATTTACAAGAAATTATTAAAATATGCATTGATGATAGATTAATTTTTCTCAAATTCCAAGTATTTCCAAAATTATGATCAGTAGAAATCTATCTTATAATGATAAATGTTGGTTAGATTAAGCTTGAAGCCAGACTGACACGTCTTTTACTAGAACTCATTCAGAATAATCATATAAAGACAATATTACAATTAATGAAGGAGCAATCAAGAGGTAAAGTTAATATTCTTTTACTTTGGAATCAAAGTGATTAACTTGCACAAACTACTCAGAATCTCAGAATCACAGAATCATAGAATAAGCTGAGCTGTCAGGGACTCACAAGGATCATTGAGTCCAGCTCCCAGGCCTGCACAGCACCATCCCCAAAGTCACACCTTGTGCCTTGGAGCATTGTCCAAACACTTTTTGAACTCAGAGGCTCTTGCTGCTGTGACCACATTCCTGTATCAACCCAGTGCCAACCACCCTCTGGGTGCTTTTCTAATATGCAGCCTAGCCTCACCCAGCACAACTTCGTACCATTCCCTCAGGTCCTGATGCTGTTCACCAGAGAGATCACTGCCTGCCCCTCCTTTTCCCTTCACAAGGAATTTGCAGACTGCAATGAGGTCTTTCCTCAGCCTCCTTCTCTCCAGACTGATGGAGACCACTTGGAAACCCCTCATAGAGTAGCTGTGTCTGCATTTCCTTAATAAAATACCATTTGTCTTCATATATATGACCAAATATTGAACAGTGAGGTTTGTTTTCCTTAACTGTTCTCCTGTTCTACAGTAGCCCAGAATCTGAGTCTGTAAATGATTCTTTTAAGATCTGGCATATTGATACACTAGAGGAATTTGAAGAATCAGAGGCACGTGCCTGGGATCTCACAGTAATGTTTAAATAAAAAATTTTTTCTTATGTATGTCTACACATTTGTGTTCCCATCATCAGTAGTCAGTTTAATAAGTGTCCTACGAAAAAACATGCCAAGTAGGAGCATCCTTAGATTTGTGTAATGCATTTCTAGTGTTCTCTCTTCTACTGTGTTTAATGAAATACCTCTCACTAAACTTCTTACTTTTGTTTCTAATACTGAAGTTTTTATATAGATGTAGAAATACACTAAGTTCTTCAGTTCTTCATAAGATATTTGAGTAAAAAATGAATTTGTGGTGGATTGAATATTTTAGCATTCTAATTTTTTTTTTGCTATTATGCTTTATTTAATTTTATTCAAAGAGGAGTTCCCCTTCCACAGACATTTATTGACCATTTCTAACCTAATACTTTATTTTCTTGCTGTCACTTCGTGGGTGAATCAGGAAGACAGAATGAGATCAAGAAGACATAAAGACATATAAGACACTCTATGACAATTGCACTTTACTCCAAGAGATGAAATGAACAACTGGAAAAAGATAAAGGGATGGTTAAAATTAAAGACTTGCTCCTTACAATAAAAGCTTGCAATGCATAATCTATTTCCAGCACGGGAAAAGTGCAACAAGAGCATCCATCATGCAGATACAAAAGAGTTGACCAGGTAACCTCTGATGAAAGATTTTTCTTGGCCTCTTGCCAGTATGAGACTCTAATGACTAAATAGTTTTTATTTTACCAAATATAATGTCATTTCACAAGAGTAACAACACATAATCTAATTCTTTTTCATTTCAGTGAACTTTGCATATGTAGTGGCAGCTATGAAAGGAGTAAGCAACAAATTGATGTCCTGATTGACTTGTTATTTGAGACTTTGCAAAGGAAAAGTCAAAGCTGAGTTAAAGCCTTGGTTTTGGAAATCTGGAGTCTGAAAGACAATAAAATCTACCATTTAATAAGAGGACAATGAATAATATTAATAATATTTGATAGTGACAAAAAAGTCATTAAAATAATTAACTATAAACATGGTCTATAAATAAGTCAGAGAGATTTACCAAGAAAACCCCCTCCAAATGTGATCTAGATTTTAGAATTTTGAAAGTTGGAAAATTAAAGAAAAAGCCCCCATATTTTGGCTTTATTTTTTCTATTGCCATACTTCTTCTCCCTTTTGGGATCTACAATAAATAGTGAATTTCAGGGTTTTTTTTTTGTTGTTGTTTGTTTGTTTGTTATGGCTATATATAGTAACTATTTCTTATCTATTTGGAAATACATGCTGTTAATGTGAGGTGACTATATGATCTAATATCTGAATTCCATATTTTTTAATGACAGAGCACAATGAAGCCTGAAAGCATTTAAGTGATATTTCTTTGTCAAAATTCCAAACGTTGCCAAGTGTTTTAACTGAAACCAAATCATGACTTGGAGCAAGAAGCAGAAATACAGCAAAATAATTGAAGGATGTTGGTGATTTTTGTGACTTTTAGCTGATTACAGCTGTTTTGAAATCACAAGAAACATCCAGAACTTTTAATGAGTTTCTATATTAAAGGCAGCCCTGACTTCACATTAGAATGAAGAGGGAAATGACTGCAAATAATGGTGATTATGTCATAAGTCATTGTTCTCTCTAACAAGTAAGTAGCATATGATCACTCTATGAATTTTTCAAGAGGTCTTGAGACGCCATATGCATTGGACTAATTCAGACACATAGACAACACCAAGACAAGAGCTGAATCTCCAACTAGCTATTTCAGCAGAAAATAAGTTTATATATAGCTTTGAGTCAGTGGACTTCTCATATCTGAAGTGAAAAATACATATTTCCCTTGATGACTGCTGTTCAGGCATAGCATAAATTACATATATGTCTCATGCTTCTTTCTGGAAACTGCTCCCATTATCTTATCCTCAGATCTTCCAGCTTCTTGAAAACATTTTGTAAAGTGAGAAAAATAATGCAATTGTGATTTCTTGGTTTTGGTTTGGCTTAATTCAGTTTAATTGGTTGGCTGGTTTTGGTTTTGTTTCTTTGGAGATAAAGGCATAGCTGTGGTCCTCAAATTTATAAAACTTACCAAAGCCTTTTAAAATTGACAGATAACTGTGTAATTGCCAAAAATCAGATATTCAGTACATAAGATTTGTCTGATTCTGACACAGAGTTGTCTGCAAATATCTACCTAAGTATACAGATATCCTCAAAAATTTATATTAGCAGGTTTTGTGAAATAAAAACCTCACACCAAACAACAGAGCCCTGCTCTAAAATTAATTTCAATAAAAGTGCAAATGTTTTATCCTAATTTGAAATACTTATCAATAAATTATCAATGTTTCAGCATCTTTTGAGAGAAGGAAAACATTCTCTAATGGTTGATTCCAGATTGAATTAATGGCAGGTATTTCATGAATAAGCAATACATTAGGTGAATTTATGACCTTTGATAGATGAAAATTAACAATATGTGAGAGTTAAATATAAAGAAACTAAAAGATACAGCCCTTGGCTTTCTTGAGCAAAGTGACATTGTTAAAAATTTTAAATTTAAATTTAAAAAATGATTAGTGTAAACTGTATTTTAAAACCTATGTTCGGTGGGACAAAACATAATATTTTTAATTTAGCATGCTACTATGATTTTGATACATATCTATAACTTAAGGTTAGTCAACCACAGAATTCTTTTGCTTGGAAAAGGCCTTTAAGATCATTGAGTCCATTTTAACTGCTTTGAAAATTAAATCGTGTCACATTCACTAGTGTGCAATATTAGCAAGGATAACCTTGTGGAAATTAAAAAAAAAAGAAAAGCAGATATGCCATGAGACCATCTGATAACTAATACCCTTAGTTAAGCATCTGTAAGCATTTAAACAATATTCTCATTTTTCTTTCTGTTTTGCTGTATTCTGAAAAGTTCAAGCCTGCTACTTGCATGTATGTAGCTTCTTGCATACGATTTTTACTTGAGTAAAATCACAGACTTCTCTATATTTTCAAATGTAGTTACTTATCTAGAGAAGTCAACTTTACAAATGGATATCTAGAACCTTAGTTTAAATGAGAAAATGTATCTTGATTTATACCAGTTGTAATAGCTGCTTCAAAAAATGCTTTTAAAAGTTGCATTTTAAATAGATTACTTTTCTGGCATGAAATTTTAACAGGAACTTATGGATACAGCAACAAAAACTTAGTAGGAGGCAGTGTGTATATTATGTCGTATTTCATGTCCATAATCCAATATTCCTCATATTTTGGTTTTACTGTAAAATTGTCAGAAATTTTTCATCTCCTGGGAGGGAAATAATATTGAATTGTTAGAGAACAGGAAATCACTGGGGTAAATGAGTAAAGTCTGGATCTATTGCTGCATTTCCCCTCAGATAAAGATTTTTTTTTTCAGAACAGAGTTGGACAATATAAACTGTTTGTGGAAGGGAAGGCACATAATGAATAAAATGTGTGGTTCCAGAAGAAGGAAATAGAAAATACATGTATACAGAATATCACAGAAACATCTTCTGCTTAACTTCAGTAAGGAATTTAGCTAAGAACAACTTTCTTACATTAGAAATGAAGCAGAAAAAAATGAGCAAGAAAATGTATAGGTTGGGGTAGGTTCTCCCTTATTCTCTAGTACCATGAAGATTTTGCTGTTGAGGTCAGGATTGTCTCTAATTGTAGTGATCTGAACCCAGTCCACATGAAACTGGGGCCTGATCTGGGAACTACTAAGTGGGTATAAGAAACCAGAAACCCATCTGTTTCAGTGCTTGCTTGGCTTAACAGGACGTTTTATTTGTTTAGTAGATAGAGGGCAATAAGAAAGTCTTCCTGTCATTATACTCAGATTTCAGACATATCAAGTTTGATTTTTAGCAGTATCCAGGAGCTGCACCTCACAGTCATGACATTTACAGCTCAGCTTTCCTGAGTTCCTTCCCTGGCATCTTGTCTGATACTGGTTCACAGGCTCTTACTTGCCTCTCATATACCCTACATGGCAGCTTACTTTGTTTGAACTGCTCTTTCACATAAAAGAAACTTCCATACTTTCTTACCCATATTCTTTGAAAAGCTCTGAAGTAGTCAGGCTTTGATTATTGCTTGTTCTGTTTCTCAGACTATGTGCATTTATGTGCATATACTTGAGTAGGAACTCCCTTCAGCCTGTTCCATATTTTTATTGTTTCTGCAGCTCATTCACAACTTGAATGGGTAAAGACTTCCCAGAGCACACCAACATCTCCACCAATAATATTTTGAAGAATTATTCTTCTAGGTCACAAGTTACAAATAGATTAATTGTTTCAGATAGAATGAACAGAATCATCCTTCATAATACTGTGCCAAACCAATTTATTTTCAGCATTGAGCATTCATATAACACTCCGAATATATAAAATCTAAATACACAGAGAAGTCAGAAACTGATATTGATTTATTGTGCTGGACATTGAAGTCCAGGGGGCAATTTTTTTTGCTAGAAATACTCATGTAACCAAATCAATGAAATAAACAAAAAACAAATTTGGATCTTACTGTCTGATGTATAGTTATTTCATGCAGTCTATTTCCATCTTTATAAAATATAAAAATATTAATAAAAAAAGGTGACTTTTTCCCCAATGTCAAGTGGATGGAAATGGAAAATAGTCTAACCCACAGCAATTCCTTATAATTTTCATTCCCCTACGTGTGTTTCTTTTTTCTTTACCCTTATAAGCAATACAAGGGAAAAGGGGAAAGATGGGAAAGTAAGTTATATTGCCTGAATACAATCTTCTCCAGCTGTGTTCCCTCAAGTACATTTGTAATTTATCTACTCATTTACCTTCAGTTAGAAAGTATTATGCAGTTTTATCTGAAAACACATGAAAACAATCAATTACAGGACTATGAATACTACATGGTCAAAGGATTTATTGCTTGATCATCCAGCAGGATCTACTAATAGCTGTAATAAGAAAGACTTTGAAATAAGTAAGACATTAAATATTTTCACCATATGCTCATAATCATAATTTTCTTGCTAAGGGTCATTTAATGGTTACCCTCAAAAGAAAGAGACAAGCAGCATAGACTTCTCTGTTAATTGGTGTTCTTTATGTAAGTTGAGAGCAATTGGCACAAAATATGTTGAAAATTGTATTATAGCTGGCCAAGATTTTATAATGCTGGAGTTTCCACGGTGATAAAGTACTTTTAAAGAAACAGCAGCAACAACAACAACAACAAACATATGGCAAAAGAGGAAAATAAAATAAAGATAAAAAGTAATATACAGAAGGGAAATCAACAAATAAGTAATGATAAAGAAAAAAAGAAAACAGATATATCAAAGAACTTGAAGTCTAGAAATAATATTTTTATAAATAATTATTTTAAAATAATTCAGCCTGATGTTCTTTTACTGATGTTTCCTTTAAAAATCTGCAGTAGCAGTTTATGTGATTTACAAATGTTGTATCTTAGGATTTAATTTGCTTTGTATCTTACTAGTGTTCATAGCTGTGACCAAAGCAGCTAGAACCCACATGAAAGCAATTCCGACCTAAAAGAACAAGTTCATGAATTAAGCAAAATTTAAAGAAAAAAATAATATAGCAGAGATGTGATTATCCTAAACTGCTTCTACTTTTAACCAAACTGGAGTTCTTAAATTTCACTGATAGTAAACATAGAACTGAGAATATTACTTTACTTGGGTTTATTATTTAACCAATCTTCTGTCACTAGTTCTGCTGCTTCTGGTCTCCAAGTACTTCCTAGATATTTATAAATGTCAGATTGAAAGAAATGAGAGACTATGTGATGATATAATACACTTTTTTTCCAACAGGTGCCCTCACTGACAATATAGCCTTTGCAAGATCAAAATGCTTGTGTTGGATATCACTGTTCTGTACAATGGTTCTATACTTGCAGCACTGTGGATTGGCAAAGCAGGTAGATCCCTGATGTAAATATTCATCATATTTCTTCGACTGACACAAAATCAGTATGCAAAGTACCTTCAGTAGTTCATATTTATAGGTGTGATCTCTGAGTATCATGAACTCTGAGCACTGGAATTTTTGAACTATATTATGGATTTTTATATATATATATATATTCAGAAAACCAGTGAACAGGTGTTCTTTTCCATATTTTTGTCACTTGTCATCTAACAGATAGAGTGGGATCAGGAATACTCCAGAATATAATGAAATGACAGTCTAAAGATTTATGTTTCTTTGTAACCTGGCCATTTCATTATTTGCCACTGTTTTTATTTTACAGACAAAATAGAAGTTATGCCAGACTGACTACATTAAGTGACAGTAGTGTAAACATTCCAAATGTGTATGCTTGTAATCCCATTTGTGTATGCTTGTAAACCCCACAAGACTGTCTTGTTCAAACATGAAGAGCTGTTTGTCAGACTGATAATCTGAAAAGCAACTTGAACATGCAATGGTGCAACCCAGACAGAGAGAAACATATTCTGATCTCAACAGTTTAGCATGGGTCTCCACCTGAGCCCAATTAATCAGTTTCTGATTTATAAAAAAGAGCTGATAGCTTTCTGTTTCAGAATGAAAATATTTCTAATGTTCAACTAATTAAGAAAAAAATTGAAGAAAAATGAAGTCTGAAATTTGTTTAGATTGTAGAGAATCAGAAATTTATATTTCTCTGTCATAAATGTTTCAGTAATGAGTTTTTTAATGCCTAAGTTGATATTGATAAGTCACCAAAAATTCAGACATGATATACTAAAATAGTGTCTTATTTTTCACATTAACTTTCTTTCTTTAAGTATTTTGAACAAATATTGACTATTAAAAGTGCAATGCAAAGTGGAGCCATTTTATGCAGAGTCATAAAGACATGAAGCAGACTAAAGAAAAGAAAAATAAAGAAAATAAGTGTTCCCACTTTCCCATGGTAAATGACAGATTTAGTGCAGTTTGTTTGGCTTGGGATTTTTTCCTGTTGAGAATAAAGAGGAATCTCAGAGATCAATACATGAAAGCCTCAGTCTTGAATTGACAGTGTTTGTTAAAAAAAGAATATGCCTCATGTACTAAATCTCAGAAAAAGACACAACGTACTGAATCCTGCTTGTGATATAGGGAAATCATTACACTGAGCCTCTGATCAGTATAGAAAAGAGTAAAAATTTGTTCTGAGTCTGTCTGGAATGGAGTTAATTTTTTCATTGCAGTCCACATGATGCCATGCTTTAGATTTGTGACCAAAATAGCATTGATAGCAAGTCAATGTTTTATTCATGCTGAACATTGCTTGAACAAAATCAAAGCCTTTTCTGTTTCTCATTCATCCCCATTACCTGGAAGTAGACTGAGGGTAGGTAAAAAGCTGTGAGGGGACATAGCTGGGACAGTTGACCTGATCTGACCAAAAGAGTATCCTGCCTTATGTGTAGCCAAGCTCAGCAAAGAGAGTTTTGGTGTGATGCCCAGGCAGGTGTCCTGGGAAGCTGGGCCTCAGCACGCATAGCTGTCACTTGGGAAGACAGATGCGTGTGATGAATGTGTTCCTCTGTTTAACTTCCTTTTTCTAAGAGTTTATTCCTTATAAAGACCCAATGACTTGTGATTATTTCCATTGTCTGTCCTCTCCCTTACCCCACACCAATCTGACCTTTATTTCCTGTAATCCTGCTCAAGTGGTGACCACCAGTGGCATCTGCTCATGATGGCTACAGCAGACTCAAATGCATTTAGGAAGACACAATAGTCAAAGGCTAATTTGAGCAATGTGTCCACCTAATCATGGTGCTGCCTAAGTTTGGAGGAAATTGGCTTCTGCATTAAATATGCAAATATCACTATAATTCAGTTAATTTACTCTTGAAATAGTGGATAGCTGAGGGTCATTGAATTTTCTTATATGGCAGCAGTCAGCACACCTTGAGTAAAACCTCTTAAAGTTACTCTTGAGGTTAAGAGATTCCTTGCTGCAACAGATTATCAATAAGTGATTAATAAAATACTAAACTTTTAAATCTTAACTAAGTTCTATAAAATTGTCTAGACAATTGACAATGTCTAGGCTAAGTCTGGATTTAGCTGCACCTAAACTCCTCTCTGAGGAAATTATAACAAAAGGGGGTCCTTTCTGAACCTCATGACTTAGCAGAAGGCTCACCCTGACAGTTTTGTCTGACTGTCCTTTTTGCAGCAGGTGATCAAGTGTACCCTGCCATCAAATCTCTTTAGATCATTGCTGCATCTCCTATTTTCATATTTTATTTTAAAATCTCTGCTTTACATCAATAGAACTATTGCTACTTCTCTTTCAGAAGTGTCACTCCATCTACATCATGACATATCTGTAGTATTTTGAGAGGCTCCAACATTTTTATTACATCCAAGTTCATCAGACAGGCTGATACCATCTAGAACTACAGAGAAGAATGATTTCCTCCAAATAAAGATTTATGCTACCTACATGCTTGACAGCACAGCAGGGATCAACCCTACTAATAAAGGACATGATCCATAACCATTTGTCTCCTGCTACTGGAAATATGGATGCAAAACTCCAACCAATACTCTCTATAATGAGCAGTAGATTTTCTTAGCTGTTGGTGTACCAACTGGTTTTGTTGCGTTATTTGTTGGTTTTGTAATGGAAAGAAAAAATTATATTCAGATGTTTTAGGACTAACTACAAAATTTATGTACAATTTCCTTCATATTTTCTCTTATTTTAATTCCTTGGATGATTAAACAGGCAATAGTCATCATATATTTAGCTTATATAAGAAGTTTCTAGTGAATATTGATATAAATTGTCAGTGAAAGGCTTGGGGTCAATCAGACTGAATAGATGCATCCATCTATTATCCCTCTGATTCAAGGGAGCAGCAAAATTGCAGGTGTAGGATGAGAAGTTAATTTAAGAAACCAACCACCATTTTTTTTTCCTTTCTCTTGGCATAATGTTATGTGCAAACTTACCTGAAAATCCCCACAATTCTCATATCAGATGCTTAGTGTGGTCCATTAGTGGCATTAAAGGGTGAGGGGCTGTTAGCCATATATCTGTCACTTTTTTAATATTTATGTTTGAAACACAGTCTTATTTTTTTCTTGAGGCAATGTATTTTAGTAAATACTGTGATTACCAACATAAGGGACCTCAATCTCAGCCTATGACTAAAATATACAGGGATAGCAAGAAAAAAAAAAAAATTCATTTTTATAATAGACCATGAAATAAATACTGTATACTACTAATGGAAGTAAAGAGGCAAAAAACTAAGTATCAATGAACAATTTAATGACAAATTTTTTTGTTTTCTTTCTTTATTTTCCCTTCTCTTCCCATTAGGCAGAAAAATCTGCAATGAAAATTATGGAGGATAGTTGATCAGCAAAAATTTTATAGATTGTGATTTCTCATATCCTTCTGGCCCTAATTAAAATGGTAATCAGTTGTACATAATGGACAGGATCAGCTTTATTCTTTTAATACTTGGTGTAAATCTGGAGTGAGTGCATTGACTTCAGCAACATTATTCTATATTTATGGTGATTGGAAAGAAACTAATTGAGATTTCTTCTATATATGTCTTGAAGTTTATATTGCAGTTTCTTCTTGCTATGTCTTATTTTGTTCAGTATCATTTAAGGTTCTAGAACTCTTTTAACTGTTCTCAGATTTTTTTCTCTCTTATGCAGTTCTCAGTCACGCACTTAAACTTAAGGACTTAAACTTTTGGGTTGACCACATTGTTTTGCTGTTCTTTTAACTTTATGCATTTATTTACGCTTACATTGCTTTTTCTTCCTTTTTTTTTTTCCCTCTCTAATGTGACCTACCAAGAATAGATTCTCCCTTTTCCACTCTTGATTTTTCATGAATTATTGAATTTTAGCCACTTTTATTCAACTTCTTTCACATTTCTTTCAAGTCAGCATTTCTTACAGTGCAATATCTTTGTGTTTGCTGACCTCTCTACAGAACTCCATCAGCATTTCAAACTTAATGACATTATAATAATGGTATCCTACATGTTTTCCAACTTTAACCTTGTTTATCTTACAGCAGTAGCCTGATTTTCAATTATGTGGCCCTTGTGACCTCATTTGCTGCTTGTTCAACTTGCTGTGTAAGAAAGAAATGTTTTCAAAATTATTTTTGTAGCTTTCTTATTTCTATTTCACTTGGTCTGTTCTTCTTTCAGCACAGAAAAATCACAAATAAGTACTCTATGGCTGTTTTAGACAATAATCTTCTGCATATGAAATTTTATGTGCCACCTCCTTATACTGTTTAGACCTATATATAGCAGTACAAAATATGTGTTCCACAAGAAATCATTATTACCCTTTCAGTTATTTAACTCAGTCCTTAGTATTTAATCATGTCAGTCAAAAAAACTTTAAGCAGTTAGAAGGGTCTTTTCTACTGATAGTTTTGATATCCTATGGTCATTTCTATCTCCTCGTATGGTAGTCTGGCAATGAAAGTTACCAGTCTACTTGAGAGCTGAACCTTCAAGAACAGAAGCAGAAGACAGATTTTGTTATCAATGTTTCACAGGTATCATTATTGACAATTGATTATTCCCTTCTGGCTGTCATGCCTGGAGACCCTGACAGCATTGAAACTTGTGACCATGCAAAATGCATGAATTTCAACAAGGCCAAGTGCAAAGTCCTGCACCCGGGTCTGGTCAATTCCAAGCACAAGTACAGAGAATGGAATGACAGCAGCCCTGAGGAGGACCAAGGGGTTTTGGTGGATGTGATGCTTGACATGAGCTAGCAATGTGATTTGCCACCCAGAAAACCAAACTTATCCTGGGTTGCATGAAATAAAGTCATTTATAAGGTCATCTTATGTTCCTACCTTCATTTCAAGAGCTGAAAGGTGTTTTGCCTTTTTTATAGCTGATAAGGTAATGTAAAGTCACAGGTTGGACTTATTGATGTTAAAGGTCTTTTCCAAACTACTTTATTCTGTGATTTATTGTGTGATATCCTCTCCTCATTTTGCTCCTATTCTTTTAATGTGTATTTTTACCTCTTCAGAAAACCATCTCATGAGATTTTTACTTGAATGAATACAACTGATTTCTCTTTCTAATATCCTGCGAAGTATATTACATGCTACAAATTATCTAACACTTTTTTTACATCTATGAGAGCTCACTCTGATTTGTGCTCACATTGGTTTGTTGTCAATCATAGAGAAAAACATTTGTAACCAAATATGTGTATTTTTGTGATAATGCTGATTTCCAGAAAATATTTTGCACACTATGAAATGTTTTTGTTATAACAGGCTGATTCACTTAAAAAACTGTCTTCAAGTGAGTTCTGAACCAGATTTTTTAAAGATAAATAGGATAAAGGATGCAGTAGTAAATTGATTTTCTATGAAAACAGATTCAGAGTGATAAATTTTTGTTGAATCATTCCATCAACAATTTAGACTGCAAAGACAGAGAAATATTTTTTCTATGCTAAGTCCAAAATGTAGACAATGTGTGATTTTCTTTATAAATGAAAACAATCACTTAGATTACTTTTGATACAAGTTTATACTGGTAGATATTAATGCACAGTGTATGTGTACAATCTTTGTCAGTTATTAATAAAAGATGACAATAAAAAAGCTGCCAATAAAGTAACAAGTATAGGAAGACTGAACATTAACCACTTGAATGAAAGGGTCTCCTGCCTGGTCAGATTGCCAGTAAACATGTTGCAAAAAGCTTTATGTATTTTAGGAATGAAAGTCATTTTTACAAGCAGAACAGAAGAATGCAGTCAGTGCCATAGGGTGTGTACAATACACTGCAAAATCTAGGTTTAAAAGCATTGGACAAATGTCTTCAACTAACAAACCTCTAGAGAATGCCACAACAAGCATACAATCCAGGTTTGTAAACAACAGCTTTTGAAATGCATCTTATGTTCTTCAGGCTAATATATTCCTCTGTGATAGAGTGTGTCAAGCTCTGTCAACTGCACATTTTAATAGAAGGGGTTTCTTAAAATCACAGCCAAGGAAACAATTATTAGTGGAAAAAAAAAAAAGAACTTCTATACCACTGCACACAGAGGAAAATTTTTTTACAAATTTGTGAGAATAATTAGTGCCATACACTATCTATTATGGACATTTAAAGTTTCCTCTTGTTCTGTCACTTCTCAACTGGAGAAGAGACTAACCCCCACCTTGCCACAACTTCCTTTCACGTAGTTGTAGAGGCCAATAGTCTCCCCTCAGCCTCTTTTTCTCTAGTCTGAATAACCCTCTTCTGAGGCTTCTTTCAAAGCTGTGACCTCTGAGGAAACACCAGTACTTGTTTATTTCATATATTTGCATTGGGATTAATTTCTCCTACAGGTATTCTAATTTTATTCTTGTCAAGAAACCTGGTACTGTATAAATAGAGAGGTTATATGTCAGACTCCATACACAAGATGTATGTGATTTGTACTTGTATGCATGATTAACTATATGAATATGTACAAATATCTAGAAAATACATATTTATCTGACAAAAGTGCACGCACAATTTATACTCCAAAAAAACATATATAGGCAGGTAGGAATTAGAAATGAAAAATTTTCCTTTCCCATTTTTGCCAGTTTTGTGGAATATGCTGGAAATATTGCTATACCAGGCTATGCAGGCTAAAGAGTGAAAAAAAAGAAGAAAAAAATAATAACATTCCAATTTAAATTTAATAATTACAAAAACAGTGGAATTCTACCAGAATACACTAAGTCTAACACTAGAATAATATGACACTTAGCCAAGATTTACTGATCAAATGCTTGTGACATTTGGGGCTGGGACTGAATGTAATATGTTTGTTTCCACAGACAATAATGTCTATAATAAAATTCTCATTAGGGATTAGGGATCATGAAAATGCCAACTAATCTGTTGCATCAACTCAGATGGTACTACTCCTTCATCACTTCTTATAAGCTAAATTAAAACATCATTTAAAAAACCCCAAAGATTGGCTTAACAAATTGAAATGAGAAACAATCTTGATTGCATGCATTTCTCAGGTCTATACACTTTATTGTAAATAAAGAATTCTTGCAAATGAGAGAACATGACATCAGACAGTGTACAAATTTATCAATTTACAGGATCACAGAATATGCTGAGTTGGAAGGAGCCCACAAGGATTATCAAGTCCAATGCCTGGCCATGCACAGGACCCCCCAAGAGTCACATCATGTGCTTGAGGCCACTGTCTAAACATTTCTGAAACACAGTCAGACTACCATGGGAGCCCTTTCCAGTACCCAATCACCCTCTGGGGGGTGAACCTTTATTCAATACTCGACCTAAACCTCTGCTAACACAATTTCAGACCATTCACTGGGATCCTGTCACTGGTCACCTGAGAGAAGAGATCAGTGCCTGCCCCTCCTCTGCCCCTTATGAGGAAATTGCAACTGCAGTGAGATCTCCCTCCAGTCTTCTCCAGATTGGACAGGCTTTAGTCCCTTTACCATCTTTGTAGCTTCCTTTGGATGCTCTCTAGTAGCTTTGTATCCTTTATTGTGACCTCCAAAACTGCACACAGTACCCAAGGTGAGGCCACACAAGTCCAGAGCAGAGCAACACAATCCCCTCCACCACCAGGTGGTGATGCTCTGCCTGAGGCACCACAGGGCACAGTTTACACCACAACTGAGCTCATACTGCATACTTTTAATCACAAGATCATAACAGGACTTAGCCCACAGTACATGCACACCAAATTCTATGAGATCTGATATAAACTGACAATTACTATCTGTATAAGGAGGCCCCTGCTAAATTTAATTAGACATGGTAAACAACACTGAATCAAATAATGAAATAACACCTGAATTTAATTTAATGGTTCAATGGAAGTTATGAAAACAGTTCTAACCCATTTCGTTACACAACTATTTTATATATTATATTAAATTAGTACCTTTAAGTTTCAGAAATGGAGAAAGAAATGGTATATTCTGTGTTTCAGCATGTATGCAAAGTGTGCAGCACAACAATTCTTTAGAAAGGGTTAAAAATGTGTAGATCAGTGTGTTAGTAAATTATCAGAAAATTTCAACACTGGTTTGTAAACAAGAACAAGTGCAAATTGAATGGCAGTGGTTTTGAAGGGTAAAGATGTTGATATTTTAAAATTGCATAAGGAAGAACCTACACAATCCTCCCTGATACCTAATGCAGCTCAATTTCCTAGACTGAATAATGCCATATGCAAAAAACCTTGCATATTTAAATTATGTCTTGACAATGTTTATATACAAGGGTGTTGCATTAAGTACTCAGACCTCTGAGTGCTTGGCTTTAAAACCTTCATAATCGTCTTCCTAAAAAGGTTTTAAATTTAAAACTAGAAACAAAGCTATGTACTTCCTGTCCTCTTGGCATTCATCAAGATGGTCAGATGCATTGCAAAGGTCTGTACTACATAAGCTAATAAAGGTCATAGGAATAGAAGCAGATATCAACTGTTTGTAAGCTGGAAAATGAAGACTAACGTGTAAAAATCCTGCCAATGATTTTCCAACTTTCTCCTGAGAGCTGAAGAGTAAATTCCAGGGTTCCCTTCTTACCACAAACTGCCAAGTTTTACTGCTGGTAACAAATTTGCTTTCTCTCATTCTTCCTTACCCTTACTTCTGGTTTTGTCTCTTTTCCCTCTTTTGAACTATAATTGTCTCAAACTGATGTCCTTAGAAATCAAAGATTCCTTTAACCTTTTGTTTTCTATCCTATGCCAGTTTCCTCTCTAGTCATCCAATTCTTGTTTCAATCTACCTTTTTCATGCAGATATATTTTTCCTCTCCAGGATGCTAACTCATAGAACTCTTTTTCCATTTCTTCTAACCTTTTCCACACCAACTGTTTCAGGTCCTATGTCATGCTCCCAACCAGCTGAGACTCCTGCTATTGTTTGTAGCTCAAGGTCTAGCATTTTGAGCTGAATACCTGTCCCCTTCACTTGTTGAAGAAAATTGTTACTGCTTCTCCAACCTTGTTTCTAACATATGTAGTGCAGACATGCTAAAAATTAGAAAAAAAAGATAGGCACACACTCATGTGTGAATGTGCCTGAGATTATAGCAACTATAGTGAGAAATAATGGAAAAAGAGGGGTGGTGAATGATCATAAGGAATGCATTTGTGCTAAAACTCAGCCCTTCTTGCATTATACACAAAAATTTGTTATGCACAAAGGGGGCAATATATTTATATGTGACGCAGGAATTAATTGTCATTTTAACTGAAATAATTTTCACTTTATTAAAATAGAATGAGTTCCTATTTTCCCTTCACTTACAATAGTAATAAGCCTCAGCACGTAAATGTATCAATATAGAAATCTATAATAAAAATAATATGTCTATACATTCATATATCTATCATTATAAAAACATGGACTACAAATGCCTTATCCGTGACCTTCCTTCATTCTGCCCACATCCCACAAATTCAAGTTAATTTTGCTGTGTTTTTTCTGCTTTTCTGGACACCGTCATGAGTTTTCTCAATGGACTTCACTTGTTACTTTGCTTTGTACAGCTGTCACCAAATGGTGGAGACAACCTGCTATGATCATTATCTGTGTGTAGTTGGTGCAATGTACTGTGATCACCTTGGCTGCTGCCTTCCCTTCCCTAGTAGAACAACCTTATGGTTATTCAGCCACAGAAACACAGGATTTGCTGAATATTGCACAAAATATTCAAGGTGAGGCTGCCCCAGTGCAGAGCAGAGCAGAACAATTCCCTACCTTGCCCAGCTGGCGATGTTGTGTTTGATGCACCCCCGAACACTTTTTGTCCCTCCTGGATGCCAGGGCACTGCTGACTCATATTCAACTTGTCATCAACCAGGGTCCTCAGGTCTCTTTCCATGGCTTTCCAGCCTCTTACTCCCCAGTCTGTCCGTACATCCAGGGTTGCCCCACTCCAGGTGCAGGATCTGGCACTCGCCCTTGTTGAACTTCCTATGGTTGGTAATTGCCAACAGCTCCTCCCAGCTTTGTATCATCTGCAAATTTTTATCCCTTCCAGTCCTGTATCCGAGTAATTTATGAAGCTGTTGAAGAGCACAAGGCCAAGGATGGAGCCCTGCAGAGCCCCTACTACCGTGACATGTCACCAGTCCAAAGTCATCCCATTCCCTATAACCCTTTGTGCTCACTCACTTGTGCTGACTCATGAGACAGCTGCTCACCCATCACATCATGTGCTTATCCAGCTGTGTGCTGG
The DNA here is from genome assembly GCF_903797595.1 of Erithacus rubecula. NCBI lineage: Eukaryota > Metazoa > Chordata > Aves > Passeriformes > Muscicapidae > Erithacus > Erithacus rubecula. The sequence continues at coordinate 40,478,695 of NC_136685.1, forward strand.
GCATTTTATCCAGAACGATGCTGTGAGAGACAGTATCAAAAACTTCACCAAAATCCAGAAAGATGACGTCAACTGGATTCCTTCAGTCAACTAGATGGTTTACCTAGTGATAAAGACAAATCAGATTTGATAAGCAGGCCTTTCCTCTCATGAAACTGTGCTGGTTGTGACAGATGACTGAGTTGTCTTTTAAGGTGTTTATCAATACCTCCCAGAACAATCTTCTCCATAACTTTACCAGGCACTGAAATGAGACTAACAGGCCTGCAGTTTCCAGGGACATTCTTCACCCTCTTCTTGAAAATTGTGACAAGATTTGTCAGCTTCCAGTCATAGATACCTACTCATTAGGCAGCTGCTGCTCTGGCTACAAAAGTTACAGGTCCAGTCTCAAAACTGAAAAGCTGAGTAAAGCCTGTTCCCTATCAGCAGTGATGCCAGTACTGTATAGATTGATACGCTTATTAACTGGACTGGCTTTGTCCCACTTTTTCTAATCCTACCATATGTGTTTAGAGCTGTAGCTGCTTAAAATTTCTGCTCTTTAGTGTAAGTTGCAAATATTTTCAACAGCTCTCTCTTTTCTTAGCTGTGCACTCACTGAAATTGCTTCTAGCCTGCGGGGTGCTGTCCAACTAGGATCAATATTTTGCATGAGTATATATTGATAGAGGATTTAAGAGGAATGGTTCTCTTTTTAAAACTGCAGAATCAGGGAAATGACATGATTGTGAATGCAAATTATTCTCAGCTACAGTAGTAATATATAGTACTTTATCTGTCAATGTCTCATTTGAAAACAATTATTTGAAAATTACATTCATCCTTCTAATTTACTTGGTTATATTATGCATTCTAGTCTTGGCCTAATGACTGACAGCAAATTGTTCTGTCCTGTCTCAAGTCCTGAGTATTCTGAATTTGTGTAAAGCCTCATTGGTCCTGACTTTTACATCTAGTGATATGAGACATTCATTTGAAAGAAAGTAGGAAATGTTTTTATGGTGACTCAGCAGTTCTATAGACGTCAAAAGATGATTCACTTTTTTTGGCTTTACAAAACTCTCAGCTGTGGTTTTCATCTACAGATAGCTTTTTTGGTCCAGTGACTGCCATGATTCCTTCCTACAACATGAAACTGAATTGATTACACTGTATTTGTCCTTGAACAAGACTTTTCAGAACTCACATGTGATGTAATTTTATCTGTATCCCAAGAGATGAAGATGAGAGAAAATTCCTGTGTATTAGCTATGTCATACTGTCTCCCATAGTTTCACACCAATCAGGCTGCTGTAAATATCTCGACTCCTTATCAACCTCTTTCATTGACTTTGTATGAAAAGTGACAACCATCTCAGAACCAGAAATTTTAGATATATCCACATTGGCAGCTTGTCACTAGATATGCAATCCAAATTACGAGATAATACACAAGCTGAATTGTTATAGGAAGAATAATGGGAAAAATATTTAAAAATAAAATGGTCCAAATTATTATTTTGCCTTTATTTGTAAGTTAAACTATGTGATTTTATAGTCTTGCAGTAAAGTTACAAAGCATAGATATTTTAAAGTGAAAGGAATCTGATATTTAGGAAAATATATGAAAAATTTAAAAAATATGTCCAGTCAATGCAGGTGATTTCAATGTCTCAATTATGACTGCAAAATGATTCAATTATGATTGCAAAATAATAATATCTGTTTTGGCATTTTATGAATGAGATTAGTAAAGTAAGGTACATTAAGAAATCCAGTTATTGCATATGTTTATCTTGCAAAAAAAAGCAACTTACTATAAAACTCGCTGTGTAGAAGCTCCAGATAAAAGAGGAACTAAGTAAATAAGCATCTAATAAGGGATTATCCTTGTTTGTAAGGAGTGTGTTCTAGCAGAAGTTATAAACAGGGACCTTGACATTATACCATCACGATAGATTCCTAGGAATAGATTCCTATTCCTAGGAAGTTAAAAGCAAATCATCTGGTGCTAATACAGATTTAAGTGAAGGATTTAGCTGGACTAATATGTAAGATTAACCATAAACATAAACAAGTCACAATACTTTGACTGGCCAAACTTAACCAGTGACCATGCTTAACTTTTTATTAATAACTTTTTTGAACTCACATTCATCTTCTATTCTACTAATCTACTCTGAAATAGGACAGGTGTTTCAATATGATATACTACAATATTTAGAAATTTTATCTCTATGGCTAGAATAGTGCTTACATATGAGCATTTCTGAGATCTAGTCAAAGTATCATCTTGCCATAGATTATGTTCCACATAGAAAATGGATCCAATTGTGATATCTCTAAGGCCTGGAAATGATGTATAGTCTTAAATAACCTGAAAATCAAACACATTATAATATACTATGAAACTAATAGTTGTCACTGATGATTCTGGATCAATTTATTTGAAAATGTAATGTCTATTCTTAGAAAGTGGTGTTTTCAAACAAAAGTAGTATGAGAATTTTTTTGCAGTGACTTTTCCACAGGCCAAGACAGTTATGAGTTGAGTAGTTTTTAGATGCAGATAAGGTGCAGCTGATATTGGAGTTACTCTGTTCATCTTGGCTTTATGCTGTTTGGAACAAGTAACTTTGACAAGTTGCCAGGTAACTATTTTAAGTGGCAATATTGTACTGGGATGACTATAGGCCTTAAATCTGTTTCCTGCCTCTGATGGTTCATTCCAAAAACTCAATATGGAAGTAACTGAAACTGTAATATTTTTAATTATGTGCAGAATAAATTAATGTGCTTGTGAAAAATTTTGCTACTGCTGCCAATTATCAATTTGAAATAAAATAATTCTTTGGAACTGGCCTTTTGTTTCCTCAAGAGATTATCAATTCTTGAATTTCTGTGTTAAGAGATATGTATGTGGAATCTTCCTTTTTTCCTCCTTTAGTCCTTTAATACTACCTCCTAGGTAATAATTCTCTCCCCGTGTTTCCTGCTCCACCCTGCAATATTGACTCATGGCACCCTGTGAAAATGGATACAACACAGAAAATGCAGTCTTTATGTCCTGTCCTTAATCATGCTTACCATGTTCCCCTAAGTTTTCTTAATATCTTGAAAATTCAAATTGTAAAGTGGCTATCCACTGAGTCTCTGAACAAGCTGACCCTTGCATGTTAAATAGCTCAAACTAGGTTTTATAACTAAATATCGAATATTGTTTTAAATTAATTTAAAATGTGAGGTTAATTTTTATTCCTAATCCTGTAAAAGGATGTAAATAGGCTCTGAAAGATGTGAAGCTGCTGAGGTTAATTGATTACCAAACTGCTGCAGAAACTCCATTCAAGGGGCTACAGTGTTTCCTCTATCATCTAAAAATGCTTGTTTTCAAACTAGAAATTTATTAATTTAATTACTGTAAGTTTTACAACTATCCACTCCTCTGTATTTTAAGGAATGGAGAAAAGTGCAGAAAACAAAGAATGAAGAATTCTGGAACAAGCAGTACTAAGTGCATCCGAGTTCTATGCCAATTTATATAACTAGTTACCTTTTTGATAAGCATATTATAAAGGTAAAAGCCTATGTCTGTATTCTGAAATTCTGAAAGACACACACAATCAATTACCACGTACATAATTTCTGGTCATGTTTAAACAGTATCAGTAAAGACTTCACACGTCCTACCCCCCAGTCTGGCTCCTTTTCCAAACACAACTCTCTGGAAGACATTTCCTCATAATGAGTAGCTTGCACAAAGCAGTAAATGCTGCTTTGCTAGAATATGCAAATTGTGACAGTAACAGTACAGACTAAGAATCATCTTGGACTTCTAGATCCTGAAGGTATCCTAGATTTGCCAGGTGATTAAAAATAGACCCTAACAGCAGGAGCTAATTATTGACAGGAACATGTTGCTATCTTGATCCATAAAGAATTCCTTTTTAAGAAAAGTCTCTAACATATCTCATTGCAAATTACACAAAATCATTATTTTTATTTTACAACATAATTGTTTGGTTGGTGGGTTTTCTTTGGGTTTGTTGCTTTTTTTTTATTTTTCCATAAGTTAGAATCAAGTTGTATAAATTAAATCATTAATAATGTTAATGAATATATGTCTGGGGCTGTGCCTGCATCTCTAAGTTATAAGGCATTAAATACTATTCAGGGTCTTAAGGTTTGCCAATTATGTGTTTTTACAGACTAACCATCAAGTAAAAGGACTTGACCAGACCTCATGTAAATAAAGAAATCTTGTGTACATATTCAGTATTTTTAAAGAAAATGTTTAAAGGTCTTAAAAAGTTGCATTAGTAACTTTCTTTCATATATCCCCACAGCATTTCAGAAATTTTCATTGCCATAATGTCATGAATTTGTTTGTTCTGAAATCCTACTTCCATATCATAAAAAAAGCTTCTTGGTAATTCATCCAAACAGATATTATTCCAGAGCATTCTGCCAACATAATTTTGTACACAGTAAAAGATCTCAAATCCATGATGATCAACTAAGACAGGGAAAATATTTTCAAATATCAAGATTCCTAAAAAATGAAAAGCTGTATTAACTTTCTCAACCTAGGCATTACTTATTTGTTATAGGACTAATATTAGAGGTAGTTTAAAAATATTACCTTGAACATTTTATGCAGTTCAAAAATTTAGAAAAGGTTATTTCACACTGTTTTCAAAAATATTTCTCTTTATTTTAGATGCATCCATATTCTAAACATCTAAACATGCAAACATTTTAGCATTTATAATGAAATTTGTCATTATAAACTTATTTCTGCCTAAAGTTTAAAAACTTGGCATTCTTTACAAAGAATTTTTTTTTTAGAATAATTCTAAACATGTTTAAGGAGAAAAAGAATATTAGAGTAAACACTACTACTGTAATTCATATTCCAATCACAAAACACACCTACAAAATACAGCATTTTAGACTTGAGTATTTGTTCCTATTTCTTCATTCATCTGATTTTACAGAAGACTGATCTCTATTATTGAATTATGTATTATTGATGTTATATTATTATTTCCATGATTATATAGAATTAATTTAAATCTAATAGAATAAAATTGCATACTAGAATTATGGAAAATTATTTCTAATATTAGAAAAAATAATAGATAAATAGAAATATCTAAGTAATAGAAATATCTGAAATCATTGTTCTAGGCTGTTCTTTACCAAGTGGAATGTTTTGTCTGTTACTACAGGGATCAAATTTAACAAACCCCACTTGTACTAAAAACTAAAAATAGTACTATATACTCTAATATATAATGAAGAACCCAAAATTAAAACACAGTCTAAAACTTGTGACAAAATAATTCTTTACTACTTTCAGAATATACAATATGCCTTTTCCAATATCTTCTAATCTGGACCCCTGCAACAATTCTATAAACTGTTTCGAAAGCCAAATCCATCTTCCTTTTTTATTATATTTTTGTTTCCTTAAGGGAGAAATTTTCAAAATATTTTTGTAGTCTACAATAATTCAGATAAATTACTTCTATAATGCTGCTGCTCCTGTGGTTGTGTGTTCAGCAAATCAGCTTAATTTTAAATTATTTCATTGCATGTCATGACCAAATTCCACAATTTTTTTAAATTAAGCAGCTAAATCTATCAAGATTAATCCTGTTGTAATTAATATTTTTCTATGGAAAACTAAATTATGTATTTGATTTAAAGTGGTTACCATAAGATGTCAAATTATAAACAAAGAATTGCTGAGAGTCCAAGTTCTTTAATTACAAAGACTGGCAAAATCTCAGTAGTTTTATTTGGGCTTTTGATATTCCTAAAACATTCAAATTACTACCTTTTTGTTTAAAATTCACATTGCAGCTAGCATTTTCTTCCCCTATTTTTTTTTTTTTTTAATTTGGATGCATAGAGAACTCTTATGGTTCTTTATATGCTATATTCATGGTGGTGATGTAAGACAATTCAATGCAGCTGGTAGTGGATGTCTGTTCTAGATCAGTGTGAAGATATGTAAACTGAAGTGTTATGTGTGGGTATCTGCCTGCTCCTGTGCAGATGCTCAGTTCAATTCAGTTATCTACGACTCACTTGCTACATTGGACTCAAATGATCACTGTCATATGAGATCTTTCAATATCCTCTGCCATATCTGCCACTCCTGTGCATATGTATACAAGTGAATCAAGGTATTTCAAATGGGATTAGGCACCTGTGACTGTGGAACTGAGTCCTTTCTCTCTGCTTAATGACATTCCAGATTTCCCTTAGTCTTTACTGGCTTCTTTGACTGCCACGATTACAACCCATTTGTTCCCACAAACATGAAATTGGACGTTCAAAATGTTGATTGAATCTTACCTTTTCCCATCAGTAGGGTGAAAATGCTGTGTTCCTCTGTTCCACTGGCCTCCAGCACTGCTTTTCAAGATTGCATTTTACTTAATCTTTTGGCTGTAGTTGTTTCTTTGGAGCTCCAGGTCATAGATCTGAACTAACCAAAGAAATTAATAAATTTCTTTATTTCTGTCCTTTGGTCAATGAAGAAAAGACTCTGTGCTTATGAGAATTACTATCCTAGGATTTCTTTGATCTACCAAATATATAGAAAGTAGATTTTGTACACAGGATGTTGACTGTCAAACCTCTTTACTTGCTTTTCCTAAAAACAGAACATTGCCCACTCAATTGTCCAAGAACTCATTATGAGAAGAAGAATAATAAAATCTCCCCTTAAAATAATAGCAGTAGTGATAACAATAGTAATATTTACTAACAAAAAACTCAAAGTCACATTTTTTCCCATCTTCCACAATGAAATTTTCTCATCAATAGTTGAGACAGCTACATCCTTGTAGAATATAACCTGACACCAACTGAAATAGCAATATCATTTTCTCCCAGTGTATGAAATACATCACAAATCAGTTTGGAAATAAATGGTTTGTGACAAATACTGTGGAGGTTATTTCCTTCCCAACAAAATACCTGTACATTGTTAGAGAAAAGGAAGCAGTAAAAACCAGAATATAAAAATTGATCCGATCCATTTCACCTGACTTGCATACCTGTCTTATTGTACATTTCAACAATGCATTGCTTTTTTCTCTTCCCATTTTATATTTCTTCTAGTAGAGTTGAATTCTAATTATAAAGGATAAAGATCCTCAGGATGTTAGTGAATTGGACCCTCTGTTTCTCCGAAAGAAAATGAAAAGAAATGGCTACACAGGAAATTTCTTTATCTGTATATTAAAAGAAAAATAGAGGACAGCAGATTGGTAGCCTTTAGCAGAGATAAGTGATTTTTTAAGAATAAAGTTTACTGAATATACAAAATTAACCTTGACTGCTTTTGCTCTCAACCAGAGTGAATCATAATTGTTTTTTGTCCAGAGGGAGACTGAAACCTAAATTGAGAATGCTGTGGCAAATACAAAATATATTAATTGGTTGGTGTTTTACAAACCAAACAGAATATTATTCCACAGTTAATCTCTGTACTTTTAATACACTTAAACCCACGCCCACAGCCACATCCACCCCATAACTAAAAACCTGAACCAACCAAGCAAGACAACCAAAAATTCCAGCTTCTTTAGGCTCATGAATAGAAAGAGCCATTGATGTGATGTAAACACCAGTTGATAATCAGATTAAAATACCATCAATAATACAAGATCAGAGGAGTGCCACCCCCCAATAATATTGCAAACAGATCCATGACAGAATTGAGCTTCATCCTCAGAAATTCCTCTGCAAATTTTAATGACCTGCAGAAGCACCGTACAGCTTTTCATGATTGTTTACTTATGAATAAGTAACAATCAGCTGTGCTTGGCATATTTCTGTTCTGAAGGATTATTTTGCCCATCTCAATCCCTATCAATCAATTTGTCCACTGAGAAAAATATAGCTTTGGAAGAGGATTTTAAGAATGTCATTCCTAAACACAACCTCAAAATATCATAATTTGATTTTTTTTAAATTCATTAGAGACAGGAAAATTCTATTAGGCTGCAAAAATTATTCCAATAATCAGTTGCCACATGAAATTAAATTACATTGGCATTAATTTGCAGGTGTCAAGCTCCAAACTTACTTAATGAAATTTTATAAATTATATATGTATTTCAGTGTGAAAGTATACATAAATCAGTTACACATGGAATGCTTAGTATGTTTTGTACCTACAACCTACATTGTTTTTCTTGTAGTCATAAACATTTCCATTGCCACCTGAAAAAATTCTACTGTACATACAAATTTTATATAGTGTTTAAATAATTTCCCATTCTTCTCTTGTCAAATTAAATGGATTGATTTTACTTCACAACATCTTTTTTTTTTTTTATTTCATGTCAAACTCTTTCTAATAATTTAAATATTTCAGCATTTTTTTTTGTTTCAGTGACCACTGAAAATGAATGCTGCATTACAATTATATGGTAAGTGAAATGCAACTAAAGGTCAATTACTGGAAATTAAGGAGTATTACCAACATCTACAGAGGTAATACGAAATCCACGTTTCTGTTAGGTTAGTTTTCATCACTTAAGCTTTGCTTAGCCTTTTTGACCACAACACTGAAGGAGTGTCTTATCCCTAGTAAATTAATCATCAAGATTACCAAGTTTTTCAGGGCAAAATAGTAGGTAAAGAAGGAAGACTCCATATTTTAAATGTGCCTTTCTTTTTGGGATACATTTGAATTTTCAAAAAGACAGGCCCGTTTGTATAATTCAGTAGATGAAGAATTCCAGAAATTCAGGTAAAAGTATTTTTACCCTAAGGTCATGGTTAACATGATTCAGGATTAAAAAGTGGATTTGTCCATTGGAAGTTTCTGAAAACAGAACTGCTTGAAGATAATTTCCCATTAAGAGTACAATACAGATTTTGATTTTCTATTAATTTCTTTAGCAAATAAATTGATTTGAAAATTGGAATCAGTAATAATAATGACAACATAACTGATAAGTATTGCCTCTTTCTTTACAATATATTGACATAACATGTTTCATATCATGAAGTTCCTTCGTGTTATGTGAAGCAAAGGCTCTGTGGAGTTTTCTGCAGTACCCATTAAATAGTTACAGAGATAATACTTCTGCAAGTAATGTCACTATTGGAACTTTACCACACCTGCATATTTCAGAAAGCCCTGATACATCTTTCCTTTCTGGAAATTTAAATGAAAACCAAAATATTTATTTGTTGCTTCTATCAAAGAAGGATACTCTGAAAAGCTAGCAAAACAATTTACTGAAGCAATTTATTCATAACCTGAAGACTTGCAAGTTCAAAATTTATATAACTCACAGTAGGCAAAATCTTCATGCTGTTTCCTAAGGGAGCATGTAAGTACTTTTACTGAAGTAGCTTGTAAAAAAGGTCTGTAAATCTCGCAGTAAAAAATAAGTTAAGAAATTCCACAAAAAGTGGAAAAATTGTTGATTGTCAGAGAAACTTGTCTTAGTGATTAGCAGAAAGCATAAATCAAGTTATATTTCAAAAAACAAAATTAATAAACAAAGTATCAAAACTTCTTAAATAAAAATCCCAAAAAACAAAACCAAAAAACTTCCCCCAAAGCCACAGCAACATAAGAACCCAACAAAACAAACAAACAAACAAACAAACAAACAAAATCAAAAGCAGACCTGTGAATGCACATTGTAGCTAGGATATGACCCAGAATAAAGTTATAATTCTGCTGCAGTAAATATGGAGCAAAAGTAAGGCAGGTAATGAGAAGAAATTTGCAACAAACAGAGCAAAAACATCAACCCACACACCGTACAAAAAAACTCTTAGTGGAATCAGAACTGAAAGCTAGCAGCCTAATGAAGCACATTTCCTGCTCAGAACATCAAATGAACTTTTACTTGATGACATCATGCAAGTGACAAAGTTTTCAAATTAAAAATATCGGTTCACAGAAAAGTAAAAAATATTGTACTTATGAGAAGAAGAGTAAGAATTCTTTACTAGACTTATCCAATAAATACACATCATCCTATGCTAATTTTAAAGAAAACAGCAATTAAAGACATAGGAACACTAGGAATAAATTTAAATGGTTTTCAAAGGCTGTTTCTACTAGGATGATCAGATAATTTTCTATAGTAAAGAGAACTGTGATATATTTAATCTACCCAGATTTCAGTAAAGTATTTATTTTAACACCACATGGGAAATTATTAATGATGATGAAGAAGATGGGCCAGAGAACTGTAAATTGTGTAAATGAATAAATGAGAGAGAAGAAAATTCTTCTAAAAGAGGACTGTGAGACTTGATAGAATTTGTTTATAGAGTTCCTTAAGAATTTGTCTTTGATCATTTTAAGGTGACTGATATTAGCAACTAGCTCAAAGATATATTCTAATTATATGGTGATGTGAGATGCTATTAATGGTGAAGACTAAAATAGCAAATGGAAAGATTTGGATGACCTTGAAAGGTTGAGCAATAATTTGACATTGAAAGGTTTACATACAAGTTAAAATAAAGGGCTATTTTTTAGCTTTTCTATGCCTACTGTATATATTATTCATTCCATGAGTTTTGTGTCGATCTAGTCCCCCAAGTAGAGCATGAATTATGAATAAAAAGTGTTTATAAATATGTCATTTAAAGCTGTTTGTGAAAATGTAAGCCCTCTGTAGGAAAAGTGACTGAAGAACTTGTTAAATGAGGTAACAGCTTTGGAAAAATAAAGGTTTTGTATGCCTTATCAAAAACTCATTAAAAAATACCATAAAAAATCCCAAGTCAAACCCCTTTTAAATACAAAGGACAGCATTTAAATTAATTTTTTAAAGGTTCATATAATCAAAAACCAGTACTTTCTGTGAAGAAATTAAATAGTTTAGTACTATTATATGTAGACTTCTAGGAAAAAGGGGCAAAAAAAGGTACTTTTGACACTACTTTCTTTCTTGGAGGTCATACATAAAAGAATGTGTTGAATGATTTCAGCAACACAGGAAATCTCTTCTAGTGTTTTGTTTCTTAATTTTTTTTTTATATATGAAACAGAATATTTACATACTGCTAAGAATTGACTCAGACCTGTGACATATCAGTCATGTATTCTGATGAAAAAGTGTAGAAATTTGAAAACTTCTGTTTTCAATGAATCAGTATTGATTTACATTTTCTGTGTTACCTGTTTTGAATCCTTTATTCTTGGAGTCCTCATGAAATGTTTCAAGGTATTCCTGGGATCAAAGCTAGTTTATGGACAATTAATTATGTAGCTCATCCTGCTTGTCTTTTTGAAGTATTGACCCGTTAGATTTCTTCCAGTCATCTGGAGCTTCCCTAGTTTTCCAAGACTTATTGAAAAATCAATGTCAATTGTCTAGGGAGCTCTCCAGCCAGCTCTTTTAAAATTATTGAATGCCAGACAAATTTTAAACTGCCTAGTTTTAGTAGTTGCTGCTTAACAACCTCCAGAGTTATTGTGGGAGTGGGAGATATTTCATCACCATCATCATCATCATCATCATCATCATCACCTGACATGAATTTACCTCTTTGATTTTTTCTAACTACAAGGAAAGTCATGAATAGATTTATGCTTCTTATGCATTATTAATGTCATAGTTATGTGGTTTTCTTACATGAATAGATAAATATAAGCTCTAGGATTGTTTTACCATTTGCTATTTTATTGTGGAGAATTCCCAGTTTCTGATTTATATTTATAATCAAATTCAGTTTTATTGGAATCTTGGTAAATAAAATAGTTATTTGTTTATTATTTTTTATGAAATTACTGATTTCTTAAAAATTAGATTTTTAAGCAAAAAATACTAAACCGCAGAAACCCACAGAGAAACTTGTCTCAACAGCACAGCTGTCTTGCCTTAGAATATTGTGGAAAAATCATTATCTTGCATTTGGTTTTGTTGTGTGTTCAGGGTATAATATCGTCACAACCTCAATCTGATGAAAATATTCCTTGTGCTTCCTGAAGTATTTCTTTAGATACAGCATTTCTCAGTTCTGTTTCCTTTTCCTTTTAGTTAAGTTTCCTTTTCTTTCTCTCCAACAAATGTCCCATGATGGACAAGCTTCCTCTTTTCAGGAGCTCATGAAGGCCTTTTCATTCTTTGGGATAATTATAAAAATGCCAACTGCTTTCCTGAGACACCTGCTACACTGGATTTATTATTAATATTTAGAAGTATCTTACTCATGGATTCTTAAGGGACTGTTCCCGTATTCTTCTTTTCACCGACACTAGATGAAAGATTAATTTGAACAAGTATTCATTATTAATGTACATTTAGAAGCTGATTCATTGTATTCTAAAGCAAACATTTAAAATAGGTCAGATTACTCATGCTTGGAGAATGTCCATTTCTTTTTAATGCCTCTGAGTGTGAGTTCAAATGGACAGGTATGGAGCTAAAATAGGTGAAACTTTCCCTATTTTCTGATAATTTTGCACACTGACAGTGCTGCAATTGTATAGCTTTTTAAGAATGATTTTAAGTTCTAACATAGCCATATTCAAGTCAATATTCTCTCATAATTTATTTTCCATTGTCAATGTGTTTTGTGCCTTGCTAGTAGTTTTGGTCTTGACTATCACAAATGCCTTATCCAAAGTTCTTCCAACATAGTGTCTGAAGCATTTTACACAAGCCACAAAAGTGGTCTTGTCTGGTTGACATATCAAAAAATTAATGTGTTTCACGCTTTAAACATTTTGGGTTTAGCTTCTCTAGAGCTTTCTGAGATGAAGCTATAATTTTTGTTAAACAAATCCTTCCAGGGAAGTACTTTAGACAAAATTCCTGAAGTTGTCTCTGCTGAAATGGGCAATGATGTTTAGATTAATTTCTGAATTTCCACTGACCAATACTTTAGAAAACTGTAGCTGATACTTTATAATCATGATACTGAGTGCTCTTTAGCTATATTTGCATCTCCAGAACCTAGAGAATTAAGTTTTCAAAGAATCTGCTTCCACTAAAAAACACTTTCTACTCCTTAGAGATTTAATCCTTCATTTCCAGATCACTGTAATTCTGATCAGTCAATAGACAAGCAAAACATTCTCACTTTTTCCTTCTCATATTATTCAAAAATTTACTTTTTCTTTCTTTACCTGAATTTTATTACTATTTAAACTTACAACTTCTTTGATGGCTTTTAAGTACTGTGAAGCTGTGGCAGTATTTGCATGTGCGGCTACAAGGTGAACATATCAAACTATGCAATTGTGCAGACACCGACATTATTCCAAGGACCAGGAGAGAAAGAGGTATCTTCAGAGAGTCATTTTACTTCCCAGGCAACTATTTTGAAAGAGATTAATTACTGCCCTGAAGAGTATTGTTCATTCTGCTTAACTTCAGGAATGTCAGACAAATCTATCTACATGTAAATTAATTGCCTGCAACTACTTTCCCAGTCTGCAGAGAAACAACTATTACATGTCTCCCTAACTATTTCAGATCATAGAATCATAAAATCATTTAGGTTAGAAAAGATCTTTAAAATCATTGCATTCAAATCTAACATTGTTAACTCCACCATTAACAAATGTCCCTAGTGCCACATCCACATGACTTCTAAATACCTCCTGGGATGGTGACTCAACGCTTCCCAGGACAGATCCAAAGCTTGGACCCTTTTTGTGAAGGATTTTTCCTAACATGCAATCTCAACCTCTCCTGGTACGAGCTGGGGCTGTTTCCCCTCATCCTATGACTTTCTACTTAGGAGAAAATCCTGACACCCACCTGACTCCAGCCTCCTTTCAGGGGGCTGTAAAAAGTTCAAGGCTCTCCCCTGACCCTTGTTCTCTCCAGAATAAACAGCCCAAGTTCACTCAAATGCTCCTCATAGGACTTCTTCTCTAGACTCTTCTGCAGCTGATATGTAAGATGAGAAGAAAGGCATTGTAAAGAACTATTTCTTTTAGGATACTATTGTTATAAACTGCATTGAGCAGCAATTTGAGCTGTGATAATGATGAAGCTGTTGCAGACTGGTCAAATGTCCAAGGAGATTCTTTCTGTCTTGAAGAACCAGGTGGCTAGTTTGGGGCTCAAAACATAATTAAACTGAGATGAGCTCTCTTGGGTGTGGATATGTGCTTTTTGTACTACTGCTAATGAGGAAGATACAGACCCCTGGCTAATATCTGTGTAAAGACAATGGTGGAAATGTAGTTTAATAAATTCCTATCTGGCACTGACATTCTTTACATGTTTACATGTTACCTCTGATCATATTTACCTCCACTTCTATAAAGCTCTTCCTTTTGGAATACCAGCACAGTGTTTTGTTATTCTGATTGTATATAAAAATGCAGTCCTGTTGTATTCAGTCACACATAGATCCTGACAGAGAAGTCAGCCCATTTTCATTTGCCAGGGTTAGGACTTATAAGAAATTCTTTTGAGTTGAATATGAGAATCTAAGTCAGGAAATCTTTAGCATACTTTATGACAGACACATTCAAGCGCTGACAGTTCAAAACTGGCCTGTGTGCAGAGACAATGGAGTTTTATGAGGGTATTTTTTCAACTTGATTTTTTGGAGGGATTTATTTGGTTTTAGTTGGAATTTTAGTTTGATTAGTTGCTTTTGGGGGAGTGAGGGTGGGGTGGTGTATTTTCCTTTTCAAGCCAATTAAGAACATGGATTTTTTTTTAAATTTCCCAAAACCCTGAGGATCTACGAGTTTCATGAAGTTGTTTAAAACATATATTTAGTAGTCAAAATAACTGGAAAAACTGCTTCTCCTTAGTAAATAAGCCAATGAGATATTTACACTTACTCAAATTTATCACAAAATAAACTGCAAAATTCAGAATATTTCTGAGTTCAGGAATATTAAGGCTAAGAAAAGAACTTTGAATTGATTATTAATTTGGAGTTTTAATTTTGGTTTTTCACAAACAGCCCATGTTCTCTTGTCTCATTGTTCATTAATCTCTATTTTATTTTTTTCCCCAACAATATGAAAAATTTGATTCAATAGTAAGATCATATTTGATCTGCATTCTGCAATTAACTTATAACTATTGCTGTCTAACTCAAAATATTTTGGCCATTTTTAATCAGGATGGAAACAGTTTCTCCTTAAATTAAAGGATTTTTTCAATTGCTTTGTACTCTTAGCTCCATATATTGCAGGTGGTTAGAGCCTAGTTTTTACCTGCTACATACCACTCTGTTGTCATGTGAAATTTTATGCTTTTCCCAACAATATCTTAAGATCTAATGTAAACCTTATGAGTAATACCAGAGTCCAATACATATAAAAATTTTATTACACTGAACTATGAATTCAGTTACAACATTCATAATTATTTTCAGTACAGACAAAACAGTATTCATTAATATAAATGACATAAGTTCATTAAGGGTACTTTTATGTTCTCTACTATACTCCTTGAAAGAGTATCTGTATACCATTTTACGATTTGCAGAAACATCAGTTTTTATATATCAACTATTGTTAATATTTAGATTAGAGTGATATTAGATTAACATTTAATAATAATGCAATGTTGTGGTTTTCTTTTTCTCACTAGGCAATCATACTTAAATTATTAAAACTCATAGAGTTACCGAAGCAAAATCATTAAATAACACTAACATCTTTTATGACTATAATAGTATTCTAGCTACTATTATCTCTTAATTATAATGCCAGTCTCTGTCCTGGGAAACTAAAAATCAGATGCTATAGAAAAAAATATGTTGGAAAATCTTCTAAATGTATTTGTCAGACATCTAATTTGTTTTTTATAATAATTTTAAAACATCCATCAGTGTAACTATCACTATTTCATTGGAGCCATTAATAAATTTCTATCTTCATAACATTCAGTTCACTGTGTATTTAAAAAAGTTATATAAAATTATTTTATGGCAGAAAAACATACATTAATATCTGCAAACTGCCATAAACTCATTAACTTAAATGTTTCCATCCCATAAATAATCACACTTCAAGGCTTCATATTGTAAATTATGGAATTAATAAAATAAGAGAATTAATAAAATAAAAAAATTCCAGCTTTTAAATTCTAGCCCCATATTTTCTATGCCAACCAAAAAATTTCTTAGATAAGAATGGGCAAGAATCTTTTTCATTTCCACCTACAGTAGCTGAAAATATTTGGTCAATAACAAAATTATGATTTGACAGGTGTTTTTAAGAAACAATAAAAATAAATAATATTATTTTTACAGGAGTTATTAATGCTTTTCTGATTGAATGGCTACTTCTCAAGATGGATCATAAAAACAATATTTTAAAGGTTTTTTCTTGCATCTGTCCACCAGGTTCTAACAGTAAATGACTTAGCCTATGAGTTCCTTTCTGTGTGTTGAAATTCTTTTCAGTAGATTTGTATTCTGAGGAAACAACATGACCCCCACTCACTACAATACCCACCAGGCCAAAAAACCATAATTTTTACACAGTATTCTGGCTTTCTTCCTGCAGCAAAGCTTTCTGTTGTACATTCTTGGAGACAAAATTTAATATTTTTGTCTGAATAAACCTAAAATTAAAATCTTACTTCTGGGTTTACTCGAAGAATTGTAGTTGATTTTATTACAACAGCATTCTTTAAATCATCTGCACCCTCTATATTATAGCAAAACTGTTACTGCTATGAACGTGTTTCATCCTAAACGAAACCCTTCTGTAAGTGAACACCAATATGAATAATCTGGATGTCCAAGCACAATAGACACCTCATTATTTTAATTTAAAGTTTTTGTAACAATTGCCAGTGATGATTATATTAGGAACAATGCCATAGCAGCTTCTAGATGGAACATATTTTTTATTAGCAGTATCCCTTGCTTTGTAAAGAAAAAATATATATTTTTGGTTTTGTTTCTTCTGCTGAAATTTCTTGGAGCTCTTTCCTCTTGAGCTCACATCCATATAGGATTTTACTTTTTCTCATATAATCCTTAAGTATAGAGAGATGGAAAGGCAAAATACTCAAATTTAGCAGAGATTTATATTGCATATATGTTGTTCTAAGGTAAAAAAGTTTGAGATGACTGGGAAAAAAAGCCCAAACCATTCCTTAAGAGGTAACCTTTATCTAATCTCAGTGCTCAGGATATTAGTGGCCATCTTCACCACAGCAACCTTTTTTTATGGTCTTAACCTGTTCTTTCTTTTTCTCCTCAGAAAAAATTATTCCTCTATTTTGTCCTGTTGCCTCAAAGGGATTTTGTTAATTTGCCAAATTATGACAATCTTAGACAATAAATTATTCTTATCAAGATGATCATGGCTGAAATGTCTCTGCTGTGTCCAAACAGACTGATTCTACTGCTAATTGCAAAGATCACACTGAATTTTATATTAAAATTGGACATTCAAAACGCATAATTCTTTATTTCGTGTAAACACTACAAGTAGGTGAAAACAGTGTTGATTAATTTAAATTCTCTTGTTCATGAGCCATGTTTATAGAGTTGGTAAATCAGCATCAAGCATTTAAAATGTTTCCTTGTGTCATACATGGCATTCTGCTCTTAATACGGGGATTTGTTTGGGGTTTGGGGGTTTTATTTTGTTTCTTTTTCTCCTCTGCAAAAGGAATTGCTGCTATTTTCAGACACTTGCAATCGGTTTAGGAACCTAACACTATTTTGTGACTTTAAAATACTGGTAACATTACTGTGCATCATATCATCACCTGTAATATATTCACTGTGATCACTGTTTCAGTTAAAATATTATGAATTATTCAATTTTTTGGTTATTACTTACATCCCTCGCTCTGTCCTTTGTTGAGCATTTCTTTGATTCCTCTTAACATGACTTCACCTAGAATTATGTTTTGTCTTTCTTAGCTTAGCTGGTGAGTCACTTTAAACTCTATTCATTCTTTATCTATCTTTTATTGCCATTGCTGACCAAATTTCTTACTGTCACTTGGACTGCTCAGCCTACAGAAGAAGAGACTGAAGGGAGATCTCATGGCCTTCAACACCATCAAGAGGTGGAGGAACAGGTACTTGTCCCTTCACTCTCTTTACCAGTGCCAGGACTCAAGGAAATAACGTGAAGCTGAGTTAGAGGACATTGAAGTTTAATATTAGCAAAAAGGTTTTTTACCCAGGGGGTGCTTGGGCACTGGAAGTGGCTTCCCAGGGAGGTAGCCCCAGCAATGGGAGTGACAGAGTTCAAGAAGAGTTTGGACAACACTCTCAGGCACATGGTGTGACTCTTGAGGTGCCCTATGCAGGGCCAGGAATTTTACACCCATGATCCTGATGGGTCCCTTCCAGCTCAGCATATTCTATGATTCTGTGATCTCAGTACTGATTAACAGTATTAGTCTTATACTGCACATTGTCAGTATATCACTTTCGAGATCCCTATTTTTATTAAGTAGAAGAATTCACTTTTAAAAACTTCATACAAAAATATCTTCCTAATTAGGGTACTGAAAAATTTTTATCATGTTTGCTTCAACTACTACTCCCTTGTTGGTACAGTATAGAGAGCATTATGTGGAGAGAAATTTTCTCATATTCAATTCAAACCTATTTCATTTGGTCTTCCTGATCTAAAGCACAGAAGTTGCAGAGTTGTGTACACAACTGATGCATGCATTAAACTCTGAGCAAACAGGAAGAGATTAACCATTCCCTAATGACAAGCAGTAGGGTAGATCATTATCACAGAGTATTCACAAATACCAAAATAAACAGGTCTGTCCCCTTTGATCTCATCAGCTCAGGTGACTAGCAAGAGAAAGAATGTTCTGTGACACTCAAGAACTGAACTGTTTCAGCTAAGAGGTTTATTGCAATTAATTCAAAATCAGTTTTTACCATTTTTAGATGTTTTGTATTGAAAACTATGAAGCTTTATTTGCTATATTAACTTATTTTATCTAGACACCTTTAAATAATTACTTGAATTGACTAAAAGAAAAAAAGAAAACATGATTTTAGACTTTTTTTTGTGGGGGTGTGGTGTTTTCAGAAACAGTGGTGGTTTGGTTTTGTTGGATTTTCTCCTTCTCAAATAAATCAGGAGCATAAATGCATTATTTAGTACCCTACCCTATTTGATTTAAAATATCAAAGCTCCACTCACATATATTCCATACACATTTTCTGGATCATTAGGCTCTTTCTTTGTTTCTCTCTGCCTCTAGTTCTGTCCCATCATCTCACCTTAATATAGTAAAAAAATATAAAAAATATAAAATCCAATGAGGAAAAGCCAAAACCCTACGCATGTCTTATCAAAATACAGACATTTCAGAAAATAGATTTTTATATTGCAATGGACTGAGATTTTTTTTTTTTTAATTTAAAATAGCTTACTAGTAAAAATTTTAAAAAAAGTTGATAATGCCACCTATGATTTTTATATTTTAGAGAAGTCATTTATTAAACTATGATTTGACAGTGTTAAAAAATGATTAGATGCTGTCTACCAAGAAGTGGAAAGACTCAGTACTAAATATATATATGCTAAAGACAGTGCAAAATTTTGAAAAAAAATTGACCCTTTGTTTTTAGTTGTCAAGGTAACTCCTATAACGCCCAAATATTTTTCCCCTTTCTGTGTTTCTTGAAAAAATTGTGTTTGATTAAAATGAAAAATTTAAAAAATATGTTTGTATTCCACTACTTTGTTTGGGACATTTTCTATTTTTTCTAAAATGACAATTATATTTAAAAAAACTCAATAATCCAGCTTCTGAGAAAAATGTCTCGGTCTCTTTCTTTAAGCGTCATTGTGTACACGAAGCCACCAAATCTGTTAATGCCAGCAGGTCATTCATTGCCAGCCCTTCCACTCAGCCCTGGTGTGGCTGTATGTGGAGCACTGTGGCAGCCTCTGCACTCCCCAGATCAAAAAAGACAGCTGGAGTGGGTCCAAAGGGCTACAAAGATGATCAAGGGACTGGAGCATCTCTCTCATGAGCAGTGGCTGAGGGATGTGGCCCTGATTAGATGAGCAGACTGGAAACTTATCACTGCATTCTAGTGTCATAAGGGCAGGTGGAAAGAAAGTGGGAACAGATTCCTTACAGTGATACCCTCTCTCAGGGCAAGAGGAAATGGATATAAACTGAAAACCACAGAAAATTCCATCTAAATAGGGAAAAGATTTTTTGCTTTGAAGTTGAAAGAGGACTAAAACTGATTCCCAGAGAGGCTGTGGGGTTGTTTTCTAGGAATAGTGGAGTGGTTGTAGTTATGGTGTTTGTCATTGCAAGAAATTGCAATATGTACTGAGGCCCTGCTTTCCTAAAATCAGGAAATATCTACTCTGCTCACAGGAAGCAATGAATGAATTTTTCTTTTTGACTTGTATACACAGCCTTTGCTCTCCTTATTAAATTGTCATTACCTCTATCCATGAGCCTCTTTGCCTTCCATTTTTGTCCTCATCCCATGGGACAGAGATGTGAACAGGATGTTTGACCACTGGCTGAGGTCACCACAGTGTCTATTAAGTAAAGATCTGATACTGCAAATAGTGTAAGATGGATACATGTATGAAGAAATCAGCCTCTATATTTGGGCTGTTGTGCAGACAATATTTTTCAACCAACTTCGTATATTCAAATCATGTTCAACAAAAATAAACATTAATGTTAATACATTGTATCTTACAGTATATCACTTTGTGATGGTTGCCATGTTATCATCTAAAAGTGCAAAACCCACAAGACAATGTTTATAACTCCACGTGAGAACAAATAAGCAGCAGTAGATGAAAGTTTAACATCCAGAATAGGGCTAATGTTTTTTTGTGAGGTCATATTTGCAAATTCATGATATGATCTTGGTCAGTCAAGCAGTTGGTGTTTACTGAGGTAAAAGACATTTTCTCATCTATCTAACAAAGATTACAATGCACCTCATGAGTCTGTCAGGTTACAGAAGTTCAAAGTAATTAGTAATATTTTACCAAATCAATTCCCTGAATAATAATTCCCAGGGAATAAATTTAGTCCTGCAGCCTCAATTAAGCAATGCACTTAAGCACTTGTTTATTTTTAAGTCATTTGAATTATATAGATATTTGAGTATTCTGACTGACTAAGATATGACCAAGTATACATTTAGAGGGTTTGGTAAACATGTCTCCAAAAGCACCTAATTTTTGCTGTTCCTTCCTGGTATATGTAATAGAAGTATAGGTTGATGTTCCAGTCTCTTTCGATTTTGAGGCAGAATCTGTGTTAATGTATCCTAAATAATTATCAGTGATATCATTCAGTCTTGTTATTCTCTACTCTTCGTGCAGAAAAAAAAAAAAAATCTCATCTTTAGAATAGAAAATTCAGAATTTCTCTGAGAACTGCACACATACAAACCACACTCTGAGGAAAAAATACTCATAAACAAAGCTGTGTCGTTTTTTGGAAGATAACACCTAGTGTCTTTGCTGTGGGGATTTTATTTTATTTTGTTTTCTGTAAAAATATATATTCCACTGTACCTGAAACTTCATAACACGCTAGAATTGACACATAAATTCTATTAATTAGACTAGTTGTTGGTATCTAGACGTAGACATATCCATTATAAACAATTCCTTTTCAACATGCCTTCTTGCCATTTCTCTTCCTCATGCTAGTTTCATATTTGGAGTATTTGTGTTAGATTTCTGTGTGTATCTTTCCTGTTAATTTCTCTCCTCTTTTTTACTGTTCCATGTTTCAAAAAGAAAATACTTAATCTTATGGTTTCCTAATGCATTTTCTCATGTATCACACCATTTTATTCACTGGATGGGTATTTTTCATGTTTTTTGCTGGTATTTACAGGTTTTTAATCAACTTACATTTGTACACAAAGTGTTTTTCTCTGATTTAATTTTTGGTTGCTTTAGATTTTAGCTTACTTAAAAAAAAAAACAAAACAAAAAACAAAAAACCAAACCAAACCAAAACAAAAAACTAAACAAACAAGCAAAACAAAAACTGAAACCCAAAAATTTGATTTTCACTGATATAAGATGCAGACTGTAATTTCTAAAGTAAGGTAAACATTATAGAGATAAAACTGAGCTGGTTGTGATGTATTTTCAAGGTGCAGAGATGAGTGTCTTACACGTCTGATTTATTTGTATTATTTATAAACAGATAAGAATCACAACCAGAAATTATAAAACAACCACCCTGCTAACTAAGAGCTGTGTCTTTTATTTACCAAGATTTTCTTAAGAGCTTAGCCTAATATATTGGTTGTGTTCCAGAAGTGAAAAGCAATTTAGAAATGGCATAGTGGATCTGTGGGCATATAAGAATAAGTGCATAACACATTGCATTATTAGGGCACATAAAATGTTTTTTTTTTTTCATTTCCATTAAATTTGAAGTATTATTTAATTCATCCAGAATTTCAAATGCATTAAGACACTTCTTTGATCTTTATTAGCATTTATATTTCAAAATTAGTTTTATTCTAATTGGTTAAAAAAACAAACAATATTGATCAATAGAATATTATAATTATTCATTGTAACCATTGGAACTAGGGTTAACAGATCACTAAAAGTCTGGGAATTTAGTAACACATTTCTGGGGGTGCAAAAAGTGATATGACTAAGTTTATAAATGTTGTATAATAATTTATGAATATAATATTTCTAAAGGCATCTCCCCTCTAATGGAAATATTTTACAGTTGATAGATTAAATGCAGAAAACTACTGTTGTATTGAAAAGTTCATTCAAGCCATGAAACACAAAATCAGAATACGTGCTCACTGGAAACAGTTCTGACTTTATGATAGATGAATCCAGTACTGAAGGCATTCATCAAATGAAACAATGCAATGTATCTGTTGTTTTTCTGTGGCAAATGCTACCTGAAGAACTCCAGACACCATTTAACTCACTATTTTTCCTTAAATTTAATTCAAAACATAATATTAAGGGCCAGCTTGCTGAAATAGGTTATGAGCTTGAAATATTATATTTAGAAACTAATAACTCCCTTATAATATATTCCATATATAAAAGTGATTTTCTGTTCTGAGTTCAGTATAAATTTTGATTGAGACAAAAATGATTGACTGCAATTTATGAAAATATTGCAGAAGCTGCAAATCAAAAGTGTTCAGAAAGGTAAAGTGAATCTTTTTATTTCATGGTCACTTATGTGATTAATATGAGAAAAAAATAGAAATATGAAGAAATATGTCTGCCTTGAAACATCTCAGAAATTGCATTTGTTTTTTTCTCAATATCTAGAAAAACTCCTCTGGGATTTGGGAAAAAAAGACAAGGAAGGAGAGGCAGTTTTAATGGATCATATAGCAAGTCAAATGAGATGAATACTCTGTCAAAGATCATTGCTCATTTCTTCAGAAGGAGCATAAAAAATTGCCATTAAACAATGATGAGCACACCTGTGAAATCAGAAATTAGGAAAAAAAGTGGCCTTCCGAGTCCAAATCTGTAAGAAGCTGATATGTATATTGAAGAATGAAAGTGCACAATTCTGTAAAAAATATTATTTAAAATAGTTTTTATAAAATATTATAGAAATCTTACGTATTAGAAACATTGCAATAAATTCTGCACCCTATTTGTGCTTTTGTGGTTCATCATCATCAGGTACAATATGTCTCTTGTCAACACTATCTTCCTTGCACCAACTTTGTCCTCCACTGGACTGCTTCTGTACTTGAATTTAGTGGAAATATTTGCACTCTTTCGTCTTCCTACACATTTTTTTCCTACATAAAGTGGCAAAAATAACTTTTAAATACGTCAAGAAAAAAGCAAGTGAAAGCCAGAGCACATTATAAAAGGAGAGGAAAAGCAAACCAAAGGAAGTGACAAATCAGGAATTATATTGGGTTAGAAGGATGTGTTGGAAGCACCATCTGAAAGCAGATATTGAGGCCTTTAGAAATATATTGTCATTTCAAAATCGGGCCTAATTTGTTTTCCCACATAAGAAAGAAATATTACAGCTTCATTCTGACTAGCAAGGTCATTGCTAGTCATATTGGTCATATAGTCATAGAGTCATATTTGGCAATATAGGTGCTATCACTGTGAGACAGTATAGTTATATACGTGTTAAAACTGAGCAAAGAGATCTTCAGAGTAAGTGAAGGGAAAAAATGATGTGATTTCAGCCATGAAATATACTGCCAAAATTCTTATTATTTCTCTAAGATAATTTTATAATTTTTAAAATTTGTCTAGAACCATGCTATGGCATATTCTAGGGAAACAATGCCATTACAGAACTTGACAAGTAGTCTCCTGCATTCCTTTTCTGACAAGTCTTTGCTGTGTTGGTAAAGCAGGGTAAGCCACAGGCAAAGCTTTGGTTGTGCAGCATTTTGCCAGTCATAGAAAAGGATAAAGTTTTTTAATTGTGATTAGTGACTGGGATCTGACCTAAGTAACTCCACTGGCAGGTTGAAGAATAAGCAGATGAACTTTAATGGACAAGTTTATTTTCCATGGAAAAAGAAAGTCCTTCTGCAGACATCTCTGTCTCTTTTATTTTGCTTTGGCTTCTACTTCCATTTGTTCTTTCTCCATTCCTCTTTTTATTCCTATTATAGTGCCTTCCTAAAAAAAAAAAAAAAAAAAAAAAAAAAAAAAAAAAAAAAAGATAACTCTTCCTCTGCATGTATTACAATGATGTTTTTTGTTTTCTTTATTCTTTTTTTTTTTTTTTTTTTCTCTATGAAGGACCAAATTCATTATATGCAAGATGCCCTCTCAGCAGGATTTATCTCACAACGAATTCCAGCTTAATATCCACCTTCCTTGTCTTGCTCAACGAGAGGTATCAGACCTGTGTTGAAGCCTATCCTAGATTGGACCATAGCATTCAGACAGACATCCTGTACCAAACTGTGTTGTTGTGTATTACAGATGTATGTGAGTATATTATGCATACACACACAAAGGAATTGCATTACATTTTTTTAGAATTGTTCTCTACTCGGAGCTATTTTTTCTCACTCTTTCCTAAATACATTTCTGAGTTATTGCCTTTGACTGTTTCATATTTATTACTCAGAGATTTTGAATGTCAACCCTTCCTGTCCCAAATGTCTTCATTATTTTTCTTAAAATACTCTGTTGTATTAAGATTCCAATCTATCTTAAATCATATCAGCATAGCAAATATGCTATTTTTGTAGTTCTTTTTCTGTGTTCAGAACACTTAATCAATTGTGGCTTCTTTGAGCACATATATATATATATATATACTATATATATATATAATATATATCTTATAATATATCTTAGTTTAAAGTTATGTGTTACATTGCTCAAAATGGAACTTGCTCATTGTATGAGTAAGATTTGAAATAATATTGTTAGTTTAAAGTGGTTGTTTACATGGATAATTAGTAACAAGATACAAAAGGGTATTTAGACTAAGATTGACTGGGAACTATAGAAAAACTCAGGTGAAAGGCCAGGTTTTTTATGAAGTCTTAATAGAGATATTCACAAAACTTTTGTTTTTGATTTTCAAACCAGATTAATTTATTTTGTGATGCTTACCTATGTAATGCATATCATTAAGATCCTTATTACAAGGATATTAACAAAGAGTGCTGGCTGAGCTTAGGAAAACCCTTGAGAATATTCATGTGGTTTAGGGTTCTTAGAGTTATGGTCAGAGCATACATGTCATGAATTGGTTGTATTTTTTTGTTTGTTTTTCTTTTCCTTACAGATGAGAAAGCTGATACTTTACCAGTTTTTTGTTTGTTTGTTTGTTAAAGTTACAGAACTAACACAAAAGCCAAAAATGGGAGTGTGAATTAATGACTAAAAATTACTTTTAGAATTAACAATTTATTGAAATAACATATTTTTTGTTTTTGAAGGAAAAAAAAATCAGATCAGTATGAATACACCTGTTTTTTGGATGGTGTGCAGTTTCTGTTATGATCTTTATTTCATAAATATTGCAGCTCTGGTGGCAGAAATTTACGGGTATTTAGTAACAGAAAGTACAGCACAGTTAGATATATATTCCATTCATCAGAAAATAGTAGGCCTGAACCTCAAGAAACATTTGGGATAAGATTCTGATCCTTTAGGAGATAAAGACCTTTGAGTGGAAATACGTTTTTAAAGGACCAATGATAAATTAATTTATTAACTTGTTTTCACTACTTATAAAGGTCATCATTAGGCATAACTATCAACCTTCTTAAGAACACTTTTGTGGACTTAATTTCTGCAGCACTTATTAGTTAAATCTGGGAGAGATTAAAGTATAATGAGGAGGAAGCTTATTGTACAGAGACCTTTTATATGTTGGTTAGGAGTTCCCAGAGTAATTTATATACATTTTTATTAAAATGTGTTGTAAAACCATCTGGCAAATGTTTTATAAAGCCACAAAGACCTTCCAAATCTTGCTCTCATTTATCTCATTTACAAAGCTTTTAGGTAATTCTTCTGTAAGGGCGAAGCTCTCTCACTCTCTCACTTTCTCTGCTCCTTCTCTGCTGGGTTTTAGTGGATGTTGAGATTGGAATATTATTCTTACCAGGTATACATGATGATTTGTTGTGTTTTGGGGTTTTTCTTCACAATATTACAAGAAGGCATAGATTATAATTTCGTTTCCCTTGAAGTTAAAGTTTCATTGAAGTTTTAATTATTAGATGTATTTCAATCTACAAGTACCTGAAACAAACATGAATGTTATAAAATGGAAGAGGACCAGTGGAAGAATTCACAAATGTGAGTGTTTGATAGTTTGAAAAAATGGTAAAAATAAACCCAGCTGTGGTGTTTCAAATAGATTTAGTGACATTTTAAAATATCTATTCTTGTTTCACTTTTTAAAAATTTATTTCAATTTAAAGTGGCATTCCTATTAGATTTCATGCATATGGAAACTCAGCATCACTGGAAAGCAAACTTTGTCTCATAAATAAGATGAATAACATGAAAATACAAAGAAGTTGTACTGCATTCCAAAACCAATTTAAACTTTTTACATTTGTCTGTGACAAAATTATTCCCATTATCATCTCTGAAACTGGGAAATCTTATCCTCAGCTATATCTGCCATTAAAAGAACAACAATGATCTTTTTCTTGTAACATCAGCAAATCAAATATTCAGAATGTTTTTTGGTATACCCACTTACTTCTGTAAAAAAGCAAACAGCTCTGTACATCAGACATTCGAGGGTAATGAGTAAGTCCTATTCCAGGATGTGTATCTGAATTCTATCCACCTCAATTTCATGTGATGCAATTGCAATTTAATTGACTCAGATCCTTTGCAAATTACTCAATCCTCAATGTATACTACTCTGACTCTTTGGTTCAGCGTTATTGCATCAGCCAAAAGTGTCAATAGAGCTGTCACAAAGGCAGCTCTGCAAGGTGGAGATTCCTCCGCCAGGGCACAGAGCCTGATCCCCATCCTGTTGATTCATCTTTCCTGTCCAACCATGACTCTCTGAGAGAGAGGGTCAGGACTGGTGGCTGTGCAGGTTCCTGGCAGCTCAGCTCCAGCTTCTTTTTGTCTGCCTAGGCCAAGAGGCACTTGCTTCATACTCTGAATGCATATGTATACTGCTTGCCCAGGTAAAGATTTCGGAAGAAGCAGCCACAGAAGAGGATCAGTAACAGCACCTGGCTGCTGCTAAGTAGTCCCTGAACATCTGTTTTTACCATACTGATGAACTGCATTGACATTGAAAGGAGGAATGCATTTGAAATAACAGGAAAGAAAGAAATCCATATATCATTATAATATCAGGTAGTAAATACTATTAAAGGAATGGACACATGTAACACTTAGGCAGGAAAGTTTCAGAACTAATTATAATCTGGAACTGTTATTATTGCCTTATTTTTCTCCTTAGATTTGAAATCGAGTAGTTTGTTTTCTATTTAAATAAAAACTTGCTGTAATTTTCTTTGCCTAAAATGTCTGGTATTAAACATCCATTTTAAAGAAACAGAAAACTTGCAGTTCATGCTTCTTATGCAACCTTATTCTGGCCATTTAATTCCACTGTAAAGGCTATTCAAATACATGAGGCCTGCATCTAGGATCCCTAGCCCTGAAAACCCAATTTTACTTCAGAACTGGAAATGC
The DNA here is from genome assembly GCF_903797595.1 of Erithacus rubecula. Classification (NCBI taxonomy): domain Eukaryota; kingdom Metazoa; phylum Chordata; class Aves; order Passeriformes; family Muscicapidae; genus Erithacus; species Erithacus rubecula. The sequence goes on from NC_136685.1 coordinate 40,506,788, forward strand.
CTTTTAAAACATCACATTTGTAGGAGTTATATCTTAAGTAATATACCAGGAAACCTTTTTCTGGTCTGGCTTTTATAAAGAATACAAATATATTTTTTTAAAAAATGCATCAGAAATTTAAATTCACTTAAAATGGACCTGTGATCTGGAATCATTGTTAGCCATTATATTTAGATCCTCTGAACAACTGCTCAGATATCTTGTAATAAATTCTTCAGACCTCACTCTGTCTATGGACTGAACTTCCTAGGGCTGTGGATTGTGTTGTGATGGGCAGGACCCTACTCATAGGTCTTGGCACTAGCAAACATAACATTAGATAATTTTTTGCATTTCTCACAGGACCTCTACCTGTTTCTCAAATTCCAACCTAGCTTCCCTTTCGCTGTTACACTGACCTTTTCTCCTATTACAGTGCCCTGTAATACAGTGGTTGGCGTAGAGCTAATCTTCTTCCTGGTAACTGATATGGGTCTGTGTTTTGTATTAATGTTGATAAAACACTGATGGTTTAGTTGTTGCTAAGTAGTGCTTGCTCTCAATCAAAGACTTTTCAGTATCTTGTCCTATCCCAGCAAGCAGGTGCATGAGAAGCTGGGGGGGAGCATGACTAGGACACCTAACCTGAACTGGACAGAAGGAGATTCCATATAATGAATGGCATGTTCTGTGTATAAACTGGGAGGACTTGGCTAGGAGGTGTTGATCCCTACTTGGGAAAGGGTTGGACATCAGTCAATGGGTGGTGAGCACAGTATTGTTCATCATTCATCTGTCTTGGTTTGTGATTTTCTCTTTCTTTGTCTTCCTTTTTATTACTATTATTGATAATTTTATACTTTCATTTTATTTCAATTATTAAACTCTTATCTCAACCCATAGGTTTTACCTTCTCAGGTTTTTTTGGGCTCTCATCCCCATACCACAGTGGAAGGGGTGGAGGGAGTGGACAGCTGTGTGCTGCACAGTTGACAGCTGTGGTTAAACCACAATGCCTTCAAGCAGCCACATTTCCCCTTAACATAGAATTAGGGAGAATAGAAGTTATTCACAGGTCCTCTTCACCAGAATTAACTTTATCAAATTCAGTTCATATTCTGTTTATTATGTAAACAGAAGTAAAATTGGCATTTTTCATATAACAGAAGGCATGGCATAGCATAAACAGCTTGCTCTGAGAACCAAAAGCATTTTTCTTTGACTTGAAAAAGCAGTCAAACTGTTGTCAATGATGCCTGCTTCCTGCATACTGTCATTTCAATAAAGCATGAAAACATTTTCTCTTTGAAATACTGACACAAAGGCAGCAGGAAGCATTCTTACATGTCTGAAGATTGTAGTTTGCAGCTTGCATTTATGATAGGTACAGAATTTAAGATCTGTATTAAAATGTCTGCTGTCCATTTGAGCATATTTAACAGCTTTTCTGATTGCATATGCATAGAAAAAAAAAGCTTTCTCTCATAATTCCCCTAAAAGTACATAGCAGGTTTAAGTAATGATTATTTCTGGAAGCTAATTTGACAGCAGTATCCAAGGAAAACTTTCATGATGCCACTTTTTTTTTTTTTTTTTTTTTTTTTTTTTTTTTCATATGAAACCACTGTGATTGCACTTGATTGGAACTCTCAACTGGTTTTAGAGATATTTTGAAAAGTATAATTTTTACCCTCTTAGAGCTGTCAAGCAATGGGGTTTGTCAATGCCTTAAAAATTCTGTCGGGAAATATTTCTATGGTAATAAAATTCCACCTTTTCCTCTTGTAAATGATGAGTACACAAGCATGACACCAGGTTTGAAGTCAGACACCACAGCATTTTATTCATCTCTTGTTCAGTTCCTTAGTATCGAATGAAGCTGATGTATTCTTCCTGTTCAGAAATCTGGTCTGGGCTGTCATATTCACTTGCAATTAATCCATGTCTGTTACAGACCAATGACTTTAACAATTGCAAACCTTCAAATATATCTTCAGCTTCTCCTAACCAGATGTTGCCATGGTATCCAGTCTGGCAGGAAAAAAAATAACATAGCTTGGTCTTGACAACTCTGTTGATGAGTATTGCTGCTTTATCTTATAGCTTTAAAAATATATTCTTATTGCTAAAAAACTGTGTGAGAAATTTAATAATTCTATTAAGATTAGAAGAGTGCACAAAACTTACTTATAATCCTGTAAGTAACTTTACAGCTGTATATCCCTTGCTCATATTTTAACACAGTGAGCAGGCATTTATTATACATTAACTTAAAGTATCTGTTATTTATTTTAATTTTGGAAAACAAACAATAAATAAATATTCATATGCATATGCATATTCATTAAAACAGTATGGTATCACCTCAGGGTTTAAATTCTAAGTGGGCATGAACATAGTTGTTTGCTATGTTTCCCTGTCAATACTTTGTGAGAATGCATCAATACCTGTGAATGTGACATGAAGAAAAGAAGATAAGATGGGAATGAAAGCCTCTCAACTTCAGAGAGACTTTTTAAAGTATGGATTAGGTGACCCAGGAGTAATGGGATTTTGACAATGGCAGGGATGTGTTCCATTGAGTAGAAAAAGTAGCTAGTTACAGAATTATGCAAATGGTAACTCAGTTGTTTTGCTGTGGGCAGATCTTTGTAAAAGAGATGATAGAATGAATTTGTCTAATGCACATTAGTACCTACCCTTCTTCAAAACCTAAAAGAAACAATTACAATAGTATAATGAGAAGTACTGATATGAAAAAGGAAATATTTTTTAAGCTTACAAATGCTTCATATCCTGGATTTTATAATCCAATATATTTCCTGTGTTTAGAAAAGAAGATGGGTGTTCTACCTGTCCTGCATCATACGTTTCTGGTTGCTAGAGAGACATGTACCCTCTGTGTCCTCCACGACATTTATACTGAAGGTGGAAGCAATAGAATATGGATTAAGCCATTAATGTTCAACTAGGTTATAACAAAGATAAATTGTATTTCTGATTAAGTACAGATTTAATGTTCCATTCCAAGCATCAAAACACTTTGCTTCCTTCTTGCCTTTTTTTTTCCCCTCACAGTTGTATTCAGTAGTATTTTAGATGGTGAAATCCTGGAAAAAATAAGACTGTTTTGTCATTTTTAGTTTGTTTGTTTGTCTGTTTGTTTGCTAAAATAAGAGGCCATCAGAAGCCTGGAAGAGTCTTGTATGAGGAATAAAGAATATTAGCTATTCTAGCAATAAGTTCCAGTCCAGCATAAATCTCTATTAATGAAAAAGAGTGGACTATTCCTATCTATCCATATATAACAGCAGAATAATGACAGTACACAATATTGTCAGAACAGTCATAAACCTAAAATTTTCTTTTGATAAGAAAAAGTTAAAGAAATTTAGAAGTATGCATCTGAAACCACACAAGAAAAGGAAATTAAATAGGAGAAAAAGCTTTATATTTTTTTGAATGATCATTTTAATGTGATAGGCATCTGATTAATGATATAAATAACAAGAAGTGCAGAAGTATAGCAAAGGATATCCAATCTATTTCCATCAGACAAATTAGTTGAAGAGCCTGTGAAAATTAAGAGTTTTCCAAGATGTACATGAAGTGCTGTACCTAATCAGGCTGCAGAAGGATCATTTGTCTCCCACTTTTTGTAACAAGGTTAGAATTGCTAATGATTCTTTTTTGTGGAGATTCTAAATTGGGGAGCAAAAGAGAACATACATAATTTTATAAACATTCATAGTGCTATGATCTCTTCAGATTTATGCTTCAACTCAGGTATAATTTTCAAGGAACTAACAAATAACTGTTTTCATTAATTAAATGAGAAAATAGTTCAACTTCTTTGTAAAATGTACTAAGATGCAATAAGTTTTGAAAAGGACCTTATACTTCATTCTCTGTCCTGAGTCAGAGAGAAACCAAATTTATTTTAAAGTTTCAGTTATGTCATTTGCAGGATTTCTTGACTTAGAATAATTTTTCAGTGAAAGTTTTGCTCTACAAGTTTTAGTGCATCTTATATTAATCTGTTCTTGAAACTTCACACAAATGCTGAATCACTGAATTGTCTAAACTATTGATTAATGGTCTAAGAAGCTGAACAGAGGCTGTGATTTTACAAGATTTTTTCTTGTAATGAGATATACATATGATTCAAAGTAGAAGCACACAGCCCTTAATTTTTTTTTCTTCCAGTTTATACTGAAATAAATGAATTCTTTACTCAGTTATAAAAGTATTCACTCTTTGCATTTTTCAAATCAATCAATACTCCTGACTCTTCCTTTGACACTGTTTTGGTTGGAATCTGAGTAGGATATCCTTTTGTCTGAGTCCTCAGTTTGTGTTTTCTACCTTTGTTTTTGCTCCTGTGCTTTCCTGGTTTTGTGGAGATGGGCCTTAAATGAGTCCCTCTGATGGCCCTACAATCGGAACTCCTCCATCTGTCATTGTTTCTGTGTGCTCTTTTGTGGATGAGCTTTTGTCACATAACCTAACATAAAATATTTTACCTTCTTGAATTTTGAGGAATAGAGGTACACCATTTTTCATAGAATTTCAAATTTATTCCATTAGATACAAAAATTATTTGTAGACAGGGTGATTGCACACATCTAATTTTCAGAAAGATAGGTGGCAGCTTGAAATTGAATTAAGAACAAAGCATAGTATTCCTGAAGAAATTTATACTACTGTTTAAGTGCTATTGAATCTGAAAAGTTAACATTATTTTCATCTGCTGAGATAAATCAGCATTTCAAAGTACTGCTTCTAGAAACAATCATGATAGATAGATAAAACAGTAATGAAAAAAAAAATGAAAAGGGGAAAGGAGGATCATGGGTAAAAAGACATTACAAGAACATTGAAGAAAATAATTAGAAATAACTGAACAGATAAAACTGAAAGTAGGCATGAGAATGGAGATAGAATAGATTTCATGATTATCCAGCCAAAAGGAACAGGCCGAGTGACAGTCTAGATAGAGGTATTATTGCTGGCTTTTGGAGCCATATGAACTCACTTAAAATCATTATTATATTCCAGTGAAAAGTCTTAACAATACCAGAAATTTGTGTCAAACAAAAATTAACTCAGCATTAAAAAAAATCTAATATATCATCTGACAATGAGAGATCAGTTTTATTGCCTTCTGTATGTGTCATTTGTTCTATTCCGAGATGTCACTATATTCTATTGATATATTGATATATTATATTGAGCACCTTTATTTTATCACCTATTTTTATCACCTTTTATTTTATTGTTCACCTTATCAATTGATCCCCTTTTCAGATGATAACAACGTCTGTGGCGATAAGGAAAGAGGTAATAGTTTTAAACTCAAAAAGGACGCATTCAAACTAGATATAAGGAAAAAATGTTCACAATGAGGATGGCGAAACACAGGAACAGGTTTCTCAGAGGAGCGTTGAATGCCTCATTCCTGGAAGCAGTCAAAGCCATGTTGGATGGGGCTCTGAATAACCAGATCTGTTTATTGAAGATGCCCCTGCTCATTTTGAAAGAAATTGGACTAGATGGCCTTTAAATATCCTTTCCAATCCAGAGTATTCTAGGATTCTATACCTTCATGGTACAATTTTTTGTATTTTCTCTTAATGATGGTACCTTGTTTTCAAAGCAATGAGCTATGGTTCTTAATGGTGCATCTGGTTCACAGGCCAGTTTCCCAGTCTAACATCTTTCTAGCAGTTTCCAGGCTGGCAGACATCTTCTCCTATCAGTGTTTTAGAAGACATTTTCTGTCAATGATTTTTGCACTATAACCAAGTCACCTTTATGCCTGCTCCCATCAGGTAGATCCTTCAATTATGTTAAGGACAGAATTATGTCTAAGGTGACAACTATTAAGAAAAGTAGTTATAAATGGATGACTAGGGAAAACTCTGGTCTTTGAGATCTTTTAACCCATACTTAAGCACTCAGAGGGCTAAGAATTCCTCAGACATCTACCTATATTGTGAAGTATTGGCTGTTTTTTTTCTTTCATAAACCAAGGTCCCACTATCTTCACTTAACACTTCTTGTTCCTGCACTGTTAGAAATAGAGAATATTTAATCCATATCTATTCTTTCCTACCATGTCTGACTATGCAGGCCTCTTAATAATCATACTTTATTGACTTTTTTCCCAGATTAAAGACAACTTTATGGTAAGAATATTACACATTTTTTTCTTAAATATAAGACATTTCATATCTCTGAATATCATAATTATGTTTATCTATTTTTTTCTAATTCTGTTATACATTTTTAATGTGCAAAGGCAGGAATAAAGTCAGTATTCAAGACATGAATAAACCAAGGATACATTAATCTGCATCACAGTGTTTTTAATTTTTTACAGAACGCATTTCTTAATATTTTGAAATTTTTTACTAATACTGCATAATTAGTTAACAGTTTCATAATACTAAGGTTTTCATTCTTAACAGCAGAACTTAAAGTCCTTCATAATATTTTTTAAGTTAATATTATTTTTTGGAAGTGTCACTTTATATTAGTCTAGACACAATTCTATCCCTCAACTACTCAGTTTTTAGTCCTTCTGAAGTGGTTCATCCCTGTCTGTCATCAACAATCTTTTCACTTCAATTTTCTGGTCATTTACACGTTGAATGATACAGAATGCAACCCAGTTTGCTGCAGATCTCAATGGGTGATCTCCTTTCACAGCAAAAACTGACCATTAATGAGATTCTCCTTTTGTAAATCAACTATTTGAGCAATCTATTGCCATTACTCTTATGCCTTGAATGCTTTCTCAAATACCTTTAGTGACCTTTCTATAATTTAAAGGTATGTATTTATATACCTTTTCAAAATCTTCCTGGAAACCAAGACTTTTTAAACCATATTATCCTTACTCATATGTTTGATATGCATTCTAGAAAGCTCAAGAGTTGTGCAAAACCACTTATTTTATAAAAAGCCATGTTTCTTTTCCCCAACTACACTTTATATATAGCATTTTTTTTCTTGATATCATAGTGGAAAAGAAATTATCCTGAATCATAAATCACTACTATATAGTTATCTCAGTTTTTCAGAATAACAGACATTTTCACCAGATAGCTGAGTCTACGTTCTCACAACAAACATCCCCAAAACAACATTGTCAGGGTTGATATAGAGATAAAATTTGAAAAAAATTTGATTTTCTACATCCAAACAGAGACATGAGGTTATTTGTTTGTGTATACAAGGATACCTAAATATTTTGGGGAGTGATCACTCTTCGTTGCAAAAGTTAATGGACATCTCTGGTAATTGTAAGTGCTATTATAATTGCATCAGCTACCAGTTATTCAAGGAGAGGATGTTTACTTTCCTGACAACCTTTGTCTCAGCATATTTTACTCCTATTTGGCTTTGCTTCAATGAACTTTACTTCTCAAAAACACATAGGGTGTGGCAAAACCGACTATCTCATAAAAATACCCATCTGAAGATCACACTGGTGTCATACATAATTTTGATTTTTAGTGTTTAAATGTAAAATGCTGAAAGTTAATATCCCATATGATAACAAAAAACATCTTGCATCATGAGATTTACATTTACTTAAGCATATATATGCAACATTCTACTAAAATAAAATAACCCTCCAATAATTAATGTGTTTGTTCTTACACATTCCAATCTGTTAAAAACTTCCATTACTAATTAAGAGGCAGAAAAATGACAGCTAAAGTACTATAAGTAGAAACTTAGGTCATGTCAAACCCTTAAACCATGCAAACAGTTTGGAAAGGTTTTTCCCAGGTGCCAGCTACCTAGGTCAGCTTTACTGCTGAATTTATATTTGCCATGGGAGATACTCTGTGTGTGCACACTTATTTATCACTTTTGTAATTTCCTTTCTCAGATGTGATTGGAAAGCACGCATCAAAGTATGAGCTTGCACTCATCCTTGTGATATATGACTGGATATGCGCATGCCAATTTCATTTAGATGGTGGAGGAGACCATCCAGGTTTCTTCCTTGGTAGCAGTGTCTCTGACCAGGGTCAGTTGAAGCCTGCAGCATAAGTTCATCTGCCCTCATACAGCACATGGCTCCACTCATGGGTATTCTACAGATGTTATCATGGCTGTGTGAAGGTAAGTCAGAGAACACAGTTAACTTTTCCATCTACCGTTTCAGGATCATAAATATGGTATGGACACTGCTCCAATGTGTTTCAAATAAGTTAGACAATGACAAAGGCAAAATTATGTTGCATACGATTTTGCTATGTCAAGCAATCCTTTGCCCCCCTCCCCAGTCTCAAGTCTCACCTAGTTTATAATCTTAGGATACTGATAAATACAATTCATAATTGAACAGCATTGCCTGAACAGATAGCCCTGAGGATCACAAATGTTGGAGATGTGTGCATTTGACAATATCTTCTTTTGTAATATAAAACGAAGAAGTATTACTTGAATCACCTAAGCTAAAATTTATCATCTTCATTTCTGAACTTTGACCACTCTAAGAGTGAGGAACCATCAAGCTTTGTTGAAATAATATTTAATCTTGCCTTTTCAGTGTTAAACTGTGGTACTTCTTTAAAAAAAAGAGTGCAACATCAGAAAATACAGTTCTAGACTAGGCAGTATTTTGCTATTTCGAGTGTTTCGCAATTTCACTTAATTAGTGCTCAGTTTTTACTCCATTCTGACTAAATTTGTCCCCTAGTGCTCTTGTGTTCAGTGACCTTACTTCCTTACTTTCACTGTGCGTCGATGGGCTGCCTGTATTTTTCATGGTACACATATTATTTTGACAACCTGGTGATATTAATTGGTCTCTCAGGAGCTTTCTATAATAAATTTATCTCACTGGCAGTCAGAAGTACATATGAACTCTCTGCCTTCCTTATCTTGATTGTTCAACAGGGCCTTACATAACAGAAGGATTTGAGGTAACATGACAAATGTGCTACTAATTTTAACTCCTTTATACTTTAATATTCTGAATGTAAGAAAACAAAAGTCATGATCAGAGACAGTATGACATCTGCAGGTCCCCTGCAATCTGTGAAAAAGAACCAAATGTCATTATGTAGTATAGGTCCAGTATCAAATCACACTAGGCAAATTGTCAAAATCCGTGCTTAAAGGAAAAAATTATCACTTCTGAGATCATCAACTTCTCTGAAAACATTAAAAGAAAAAAATTGTTAAAGTCAGGGGAAAGTATTGGGATCTTGAAATAGGTTAACATATCCATAGGGATTTAAATCTCACTTGACCAGTAGTCAGTATCCATTTGGCAGTAAAGTGAGCCTCTATTGCAAAAGTCTTTCCAGTGTCATTTTGAAGTGTAGCAGCAGAAACTATTTGTGTTTTTGTTTTGCTTGAATCACTATTTTTGTTTACTGTTTGCAATCCAGTTATCCACCACATCTGAGAAACTTATTTTTATTGGTGTAACAAAACTACATGTGAAACATCTCTTAAATATCTTCACTACATGTAAAAGATTCATGTGACCTTTACTGCTTAACTAACTTTATAAGTGTCTTATATATGCATAAACTGATCACTTCTGAAGCAAAGATACTTTGGAACACACTGCAACTGTTGATGTTGATCAACACATTAAGAAATATCAGCTGGTTAAGGTATAGCAAGAGGAAATTTCTAGATGCATTACAGATTCTCACCTTTCACAAGCAGTCAAATACTTAAAGGTGAAGGTCCAGTTATTTACACATTTTCATTCTGGACCATTTGTTTCAAGCCAATCCGTTAGCTCATCAATGCAAAATATGGCTTAAAATTCCTCTGGAATAAAAAGAATTAATTAAATACTTAATGCAACTTTCATAAGATAAAGCTTTTGCAATTTTAAAAATACCAAAAGGTGCTTTTATTTTATTAATTGATATCTAAGCTCTTGTATAATATGTTTTCACGCAGATAAAATGTTAATTGGCAGATATGCATTCATAGTTATTTTCCAAGTTTGGAGTGAAATATAGTTTTTTTATGTACAGTATAAAAAATTTGTTGTGAATATTGTTATGCTGGGCTGAAAAGGTCATGCTTGTTGAAGCTGTGATATATATATATATATATCTTCCTTCTCTTTTTAGATTATATGAAGTTGATGAAGCACTGATAAAATTCTGGCTCTATTTTGACAGTTACATTTCAAAGGATCCATTTTACAGGTGATAATATAACAAGCATAGAATCAGATTTTCACTTGTGGGTAATATCATGACTTCAGACTTCTGCTTTATTTTTGGCCAGAGTAGATTGTACTTTTTGAAAGACCCCACAAGTTTGTGCAAGGACCCCACTTACACAGTGAAATCAATAACAATCTCTTATAAAATGTGCAAAAGTAGAAAAAAACCAACTTGTGCTTTTCAGAATCATAAAAAGGCATCTTTTGGATTAGGAAGGACCAGAATTGGTGGTACCGGCAGTGTTATCCAAGTTCACAGAATATTATTTATGCTTACTTATATGAAAGGCTCTTATTCATGCTTTAATGACATTACATATTATTATTAGTGTCTTTATATATATATAATAGGTGGATTTGTAATTAAGGACTTATTAGAAAGAGCAATTGAAAGAGAATAGATTGTAACAACAACTTTGGAATTGTTATCCATCATATCAAAGCTTACTTTGAACATTTATACCTTTGTATCAATGATCAAAGGTGTAATAATTATGAATTAATAATGCTCCATGTTTTTTAAACTTAAGGCACAATATGAGGGCTATGTACCTGCAGTAAGCCTTTTCAAACCATCCTGAGCATTTTTAGACTCCTCAGAAAGTTCCAATTATGCTGCAATGTTTCAGTTCTCTCTTAAGGTCAAAGAAAGAATCAACGGTTACTAATTTTGAGTATCAAATGTGATACGATCAGTCCCAATGAAGGAAATGACTTGTGTACCTTCAGCTATACATCTGCCAATATATTTTCAAATTCAGAGTATATATCTGTTCAAGAGACACTTCTAACTTTCAAGTTATAAATCTAAAAATTAAAAGAAATCTTTAAAAAATGCTATTCCGTATTCAGGTATTTTCCAAGTTAATACCAGCTGGAACACTTTATTCTAATTAGAATTCCTGAGAGCTTGCACCACAGGACTGCACATGATGCAACAGATTCAACATCTGGTGCAAGAAACAGTGTCGAATTTTTCCTCCACCCAGAGTATGTACCTGGGCATTCCCACCTGTCCCAAACATACATTAATCCACTGAACTCAATGTTCAGGACAGTCACCCCCAAGAAGACCAGAAGAAGAGAATCAATGGGACAGCATAGGGATCCACACAGTGGTACTACTTTCTCTCTGTCCTTTTCTTTCTGCCCTCTTTTCCTCCCCCCTTTCCCACCTTCTTTTTCTATTTCTTTCTCTCTCTCTTTCTGTAGCTCACTGTTAAATAAAATCCATGCTATTGACTTCAGCATATGGTTGTGGGGATTGAGTGACACGGACCAAGCAAAGCCAATTTATTACACTAATCACTAGTACTTATAGTTTTTTAACTTCTAGACAAAATTTTCCACTCAGACCCCTTTGCCCCTGCTCCGTTAGCAACACAATCTTTTTGCTTATCAAGTCCTTGCTAAATGATTTTGCACCAGCAATGTCCTTGTTCCATCTTCTCTTGTTAGAGCAATCAGAGTGACCAGACTTGATGTCTTCACTTTTGTTCTTGCCTCGAGTTTCTCTCCCATGGCTTCCACTGTACCAAGGCCAGGAGGTCTGTGGTGCAACCCAGCTATGCTTCTGTAGCTGTCTGACCTTCCACATGTGGTCTCATTTGTACCTTAATTCAGGCAGACACATCTCTCTAAAAAATTTAATACTAAAACCACAGCAGTTACCCAGAATGAACAAAATTAACTTTTGCAAATACTCCTCTAATTTTTATTGGAATGGAACATGATAGGAAGTGGTGCTAATGTGTAAGTACTGATATCTAAGACCCACGTCACTATCACTAGAATGTAGTGTGATGCTAGGGATGCTTTCTAGAATTCTCTTTGTGAAAGAACAGGCATATGCTAGGAATACAATAAGAAAGTTAGTGTGATGAAAAACTATGTATCTTTCAATTTAAAGATTAGTGTGGTTTAGTACATAAACTGTTTTTTCTAATAGGTCCTCAGTATTTTCAGTGATTTATACAGTTGCAAACATATAAAAACTATAAATATTTTTTTCTGAGTTTCATTTCCACATTTCTAAAGTGCATTGTCAAGAAAACCTGCTATATGAGTAACTTATGTCATATGAAATTCAATACTGGCTTTATCATTTACTTCAATGACAGTTGAATTATACCATATAGAAAGGTATTTTCAAAGGAATGTCACTGTTATACCCTTTTCTTTCCTTTCTGTCACATTGTGTGATATTGCTATGCATGCTTTAATGTTTGATGTATTCAACCAGATGGTTGGAATGTGTTGGAGTCAGGAGTACAGGGTTTTGTTTTGTATCTATCTGTTTTTTAAACATTAAACATCTTCACTACAGCAAGAATGAGGTAGAGCACCTCCGAAAAAACTCTGTAAGCCACATAGCTCAGATAATCTGTTACTGTTGCATTAAACCATTTTAATTTTGATACAGCTTGAATTGTTTTTAATGTTAAACAAGTGTGATCCTTCAAGAAGTTAAAGCCAATACAGTTGCTGGTGGGTAAATTGCTTAAGCAGAAACAAAATTAAAAACTACCTGCTTAAAATTATCTTCTATACCCTTCTAACTCATAGATTAATTTAAAATATAAGTCTTTAGTAGGAAAAGTACAAAAGCCATCTTGTTAAGAAAAACAGCTTCTGCATGTGAATAGGGATATTATTCAACATAAAATCACAAGGCCTTTCAGCACATGAATTTAATGTGCATGTGCAGCAATCTTTCTGACACTATAAAGCTTCAGAGGACCCATTACTGTCTTTTGAGTTTACAGTCTGTGCATAACAGGTTTCATGATAGACAGAGCTATTGCATACTCTATTTTGCCAATGTTATTATTTCAGAAAAAGTGAAATTAAACAAAATATGTGAAAGAGAAAGAAAAGTATTAACATGTAACAGAGTTGTTTAAAATACTGCAATACAATTAATAAAATATTATATAATACAAGAAAATGACTGCATCATTTGAATAACGCATTAAATGAAAATAATAATTCAGATTTCCGTTCTCTATCTCTATGGTTAAAACCATAGCTGCTATGAATTCACTTACGGGATATCATCGCTGAAGCACTCTTGGAAACTAGAGAAGTGACTTCAAAAAAACATCCTTTAGGACAATATTTCTAAGAAAGATCTTACCTTTTTCATAAGTATTTCTTCTGAACTCCTTCTGAATTCTATTGGTTGACAGTTATGCTGTCAGGAAACAAACATTTTAGTTGTAACAATATTTTGGTATGGTTTTACTTAACAGACAATAAAATAGGTAAAAGCAAACTTAGTTATCATACATTTGCTTTAAGGTCTGAATATTCAACCAATGCTGATATCTCAGGGTACCTCATACAGGTAAGGTACAGGGCCTATAACCTTGTCTTTTTTTAATGGAAGGCAGATCTGTGTTAAGCTATTTCTAACAATCCAAGCTGCCATGTTGAGATTAAGGGACCAAATTCTGCCTCCAAGTAACAAGTCAGAGAATTCAGTGTTGTAAAAATTGGTGATTAACTTAACCTGAGATTCTCTCAAAAATCCCATCTGGCTTTTCCCTGCACAGCAGTATTGCCTTCCTTTTGGTCTCCCATGCCTTATCTTTCAATATCATGCAGAGGCTTTTCAAGTACCAGAGGCTACGAAACAGCAGCAAATTCCTAAGCATAAACAGAAAAGGAAACATTTCTAATGATAGCTGCAATACAAATTTGTCTGGACTTTTTAATGTCTGGGTCTGGAGGTTAAGAGTTGTTATATAAAACAACAATCTTCCAGTTTATCAAGGCCAAATTTGTAGTTCCAGGTAATGAACTCTATGGAGTAAATATATTACAGCTTTTCCCTATTTGCAGACTGTGGAAAGAATCAGTACTTTTCATATTGTCAACATCTTATTCAGTAACTATCTGAATAAAACAGGATTCATTCCAAGACTATGAATTAACTTGCGCAGCCTACAATGTTTGTCTGTCTTGTACAGAGCAATAATCTCCTATAATGAATTATTATGGCATTCTGCAGCACAAGCTACACTTCAAGAGACCAGTTTCAGAACTTTCAGATCTGGATTACTTTACCCATTTCTAAACTGATATACACTTCCCATCCCTTTTGTGTATTTTATATTTTCCAAAACAAAGTATTTTCCTATTTTTATCCTTTAATCACTCTCAAAAGCAAGAAGCTGGCAAAACATCAGGATTGGCATGATGCTATGAATTTTGCACAGATGTTCATAAAATTAATGCAATCTTTATAATTGCACTTATCATTTGGACATTCACAGAAAGGATATTGACTAATTATAAAACTCATCTGAATACTAATGAAGGTGTCTATTACTGTGTGAGTATTATCTATATTTTTTTAATATCACTACATTTTACAGTATGATAAAATCCTATAATGTTATGCAGTGAGTTTGGGGAAGCAATCAAGTCTCAGTTTCAGGAAAAAAACAACATTTTTATAAGAGTAGATTTAATTTCCTTGCACCTTGACAAAAAGACCTAATTCAGTTCACCTCCATAACAACAGATTTTTGGTTGGGTGGTAGATGTTGGGTGGTAGATATATCAGACTGACATGAACAAGATAAGCATGACATTTAATGATATTTCTTTAAAATATGTCAGAATATTTAAAATCTTATTCCAATTAATTGAAAATAGCATATATTTCATTGTTGTTTGATTTTTCTTTAAGAAAGGAGCTCATATTTTGAGTATTTGGAAAAATAAAGTGTCCAGTTATTACAAGACCTTCCTTCCTTCCTTCCTTCCTTCCTTCCTTCCTTCCTTCCTTCCTTCCGTCCTGTCCTTCCTTCCTTCCTTCTTCCTTCCTTCCTTCCTTCCTGTCCTTCCTTCCTTCCCTTCCGCCTTCCGTATCTTGCCTTCCTTCCTTCCTTCCTGTCCTACTTCCTATCATTCCTTCCTGTCCTTCCTTCCTTCCTTCCTTCCTTCCTTCCTCTTCCTTCCTATCCGTCCTTCCTTCCTTCCTCTCCTTCCTTCCTTCCTGCTCCTTCCTCTCCTTCCTTCCATTCCTTCATTCCTTCCTCTTCCTATCCTCCTTCCTTCGCTTCCGTCCTTCCCTGCCTGTATCCTTCCTTCCTTACCTTCCTTCCTTCCTTCCTTCCTTCCTTCCTTCCTTCCTCCTTCCTTCCTATCCTTCCTTCCTTCCTGCCTTCCTTCCTTCCTTCCTTCCTTCCTTCCTTCCTTCC